>NC_143015.1:69030002-69162502 GCF_055824585.1 Amblyomma mixtum | reverse complement strand
GCATGGCACATGAACACGCAGTCGACAACACTTCTCCGCATGACGGTAGCGCGCCTAGTCGACAGTGAGTGCGCTAGACCGAATGCTATCGAAGAACCATTTGATTATCTGAAGTATGCTAGTCAAATATACTGATAAGTATACAAGTGTACTAGGAATAAAAAATAGTCAACATTCGTTACTGGCGGGGACATCCCGCCAGTAACGAAGGAGGAAGTAAAGAAAGCTTTGGGAGCAATGCAGAGGGGGAAAGCATCTGGTGAGGATCAAGTAACAGCAGATTTGTTGAAGGACGGAGGAGAGATTGTGCAAGAAAAACTAGCCACCCTGTATGCGCAATGCCTTGTGACCTCCAGCGTACCTAGAGTTTGGAAAAACGCTAACATTATCTTAATTCATAAGAAAGGAGACGCGAAGGACTTAAAGAATTACAGACCGATTAGCTTACTGTCTGTTGCCTACAAGGTATTTACTAAGGTAATCGCTAATAGGGTCAGGACAACCTTAGACTTCAATGAACCAAAGGACCAGGCAGGCTTTCGTAAAGGATACTCGACAATGGACCATATTCACACAATCAATCAGGTGATAGAGAAATGCGCAGAATATAACCAGCCCCTATATATAGAGTTCATTGATTATGAGAAAGCATTCGACTGAGTAGAAACCTCAGCAGTCATGCAGGTATTGCGGAATCAGGGTGTAGAAGAGTGCTATGTGAAGATATTGGAAGATATTTATAACGATTGCACAGCTACCATAGTTCTCCATAAAGTCAGTAACAAAATTCCAATAAGGAAAGGTGTCAGGCAGAGAGACACGATCTCGCCTATGCTATTCAGTGCCTGTTTACAGGAGGTACTCCGGGGCCTGGAATGGGAACAGTTGGGGATAAGAGTTAATGGAGAATACCTAAGTAATTTGCGATTCGCTGATGTCATTGCCTTGCTAAGTCATTCAGGACATGAACTGCAAAGCATGATCAATGAATTAGACAGGCAGAGCAGAACGGTGGGGCTAAAAATTAACATGCAGAAAACCAAAGTTATGTTCAACAGCCTAGCAAGGGAACTGCAGTTCGCAATTGGTAGCCAGGTGCTGGAAGTAGTAAGAGAATATGTCTATTTAGGGCAGGTAGTGACAGCTGATCCAGATCATGAGAGGGAAATAACTAGAAGAATAAGAATGGGGTGGAGCGCATATGGCAGGTTATCTCAGATCATGAGTGGCAGTTTACCAATATCCCTCAAGAGTAAAGTATACAACAGGTACATCTTACCGGTACTCACCTATGGGGCAGAAACGTGGAGGCTAACAAAGAGGGTTCAGCTTAAGTTGAGGACAGCGCAGCGAGCTATGGAAAGAAAAATGATAGGTGTAATGTTAAGAGATCGGAAGCGGGCGGAGTGGGTGAGAGAACAAACGCGCGTTAATGATATCCTAGTTGAAATCAAGAGGAAGAAGTGGGCTTGGGCAGGGCATGTAATGCGAAGGCAAGGTAACCGCTGGTCTTTAAGGGTAACGGAGTGGATTCCAAGAGAAGGCAAGCATAGCAGGGCGCGGCAGAAAATTAGATGAGCGGATGAGATTAAGAAATTTGCGGGAATATGGTGGCCGCGGCTGGTGAAGGACAGGGTTAATTGGAGAGACATGGGAGAGGCCTTTGCCCTGCAGTGGGTGAAGTCAGGCTGATGATGATGATGATTATGATTAATGAACAAAAAAGAACTACAAGAAGACCTAAAAACGCGCTACATAGGGGACACAACCATCGTAAAGCTGCCGGATTACCAAGGCAAAGAAAATTCTAAGCTGCAGAAGCAAATCGAGCAAGCAGAGGTCAGGGCAGAATTGAGCCTCCTCACAACCAAATCAGCAGCCGGCCCTGACGGTGAAAGCATACTTTAACGTATTCCATACACATTTCGTTATGGCTTGTGACCCATTGTTGAACAGAGGTCAATGCTCCACCGTGTTAAAATCGGCCGCGTTTCGATGGATCGTGTGTTGTGCGACGTCAGTGCACGTTAACGATACCCAGGTGGTCGAAATTATTTCGAAGCCCTCCACTAGGGCACCTCTTCCTTCCTTTCTTCTCTGAGTACCTCCTTTATCACTTCCCCTACGGCGCGGTTCAGGTGTCCACCGACATATGTGAGACAGATACTGCGCCATTTCCTCTCCCCTCCCCCCCCCAAAAAGAACAATTTTCAATTTTTCAATTAAATCCATTGATCCATATTTTCGATATCCGGACCTATCTCTACGCAGTTCATGTTGGAAAATATTGAGCTTCGCTCGCAGTTATATTATTTCTCTTTTATTTTTATAGTCCCACTTCAATAACATTCTGTTATTGTTAGTTCTCCGTGTCCTTGATCTTTTCAGTCCACCTGAGTAACGTCATAATCAATCGACGTTACACCCAAAGCCATACGTTTCTAAGAGCTGGCTATATGAGCGCTTCTCACCTGAAGCGCAAAGACGACGACGAATACCTAACCTCGAGATTACCAGTTTTTGAGGCAACAACAAGAACTGCGTTAAGGCCAAATATGTGCAACAATTGCGGGCAGAAATTTTGAAAATGGGAAAATTGTAAGATACCTTTACGGAAATATTGGAAGTAATATTCCATTCTTCTGATCTTTCTTTCTTTCTTTCTTTCTTTCTTTCTTTCTTTCTTTCTTTCTTTCTTTCTTTCTTTCTTTCTTTCTTTCTTTCTTTCTTTCTTTCTTTCTTTCTTTCTTTCTTTCTTTCTTTCTTTCTTTCTTTCTTTCTTTCTTTCTTTCCTTCTTTCTTTCTTTCTTTCTTTCTTTCTTCCTTTCTTTCTTTCCTTCCTTCTTTCTTTCTTTCTTTCTTTCTTTCTTTCCTTCTTCCTTTCTTTCTTTCTTTCTTTCTTTCTTTCCTTCTTTCTTTCTCTCTTTCTTTCCTTCTTCCTTCCTTTCTTCCTTTCTTTCCTTCTTCCTTCCTCTCTTTCTTTCTTTCTTTCTTTCATGCATTCTTCCTCACTTCCTTTCTCTCTCTTTCCTTTTCTCTTCCTTTCTTTCCTTCTTGCTTTCTTTCTAAGTGTTTCCATCGATTGCAAAAAGCTTCTGATGATGGCAAAGACGTTAATAGAAGCAAAAAATTCAAGACTGCCATCGGGTGGTCTGAGAATATGTTGATGGCTATAGTGAAATGTTAAATTATATGAAAAAGTTGCGTTCATAACAGGTTTCCCGCTCAAAAAATGGTTTTGTGCAGAGTTGTTGGGTATGCACAACTGAATGCAACAACTTCCTCTATGAAATTCACGTACACTCAAGACAGCAATCATGCCGCACGCCACACCTTCATCAGCAGAATCGCACATTCGCAGCATATTACCGAATTCAGGCGCCTCACCCCGCTGCCACCGAATATTACACGAGGAAAGTTTATGGAGAAGGAAGTGAAAATGAAAAAGTAGCCTTGTGCCTTACCGGTACATGTCGAGCGTTCTGGATTTCCCAAATTTTGTTGCGAACGCAACAATGCGCGAGTGGCCGAGCCATTTCGCGGAGCTGACGAAAGGCCATACTGCGCATGCGCCAGGAGCAGTGACGTCACACGGCGCACAGCTGGCGCGCCGCCGCCGTCGTTGCGCGGGTGACTCAGAGGTGGCGCCGCCGCGCTCGCCAGTTGCACATGCGCAGTAGCGGCGCATATAGCTAGCGTGCCGGGGCCGCCCCCGCTTCCGCGCGCTCTCCATCGCCTCTCTCTCTCCTCGTTGCTTTCGCAATCCTCCAGGTTTAACCAGTGCTAAACCACTGCCAATTTTTTAACAATACGCGCCCCTCCGTTTTAATACACGAATGGATAGGTCGCCTTGAAAACATTTTAGAGCGGGAGCTCTACTCTTCCCGTACAAAGCTGAAGGTCATGTGGCTATGAAATTTGACCTTCAAACCAGGAGGAGCGGGGGCCTTGCTCTGACGTCATGCCACGTGACTTGCCACGCCTCGCCACAGCTGCGCGCGAAGCGCCGACGGCGCTCGCTCGCAACTATGCAATCACGTGACTCGCTGCGTCTCGCCACATCTGCGTATGCGGAGCCGACGGCACTCTCGCACTGCCGGAAATTGCGTGACGCGCCGTTCGCTATATAAAAGCGTGTGCTTGCCTTCGTGTGCTTACCTAACAGAGCTTTCGTTCGTCTTAGTAGGTGTAGGTGGATTGTACCACAGCTAATTTTTTCTCCCGTTTCGGTGTCGCACTTGGAGCTAGAATAAATTTGTCCAAAATTTTTCAATAATGTCTAAGTACTCTAAAATTCTGAATAATGTACTAGAGCCTTATGCCTAGACAACTTTGAAACATGGTACCAAAAATTTTAATCTTACGGCTTCAGTTGACTTCATGAGCTGACGTTTTAAAGAGACAGCGTTAGGCGGGCCATGAATGCGAAAACTGTCCGGTGTCGACGTCTGTACAAAAACGCCCACCTGTCAACCGTCGCAAGTGGTACCTCCTGCCTTGGTTGGCAGGTGTAAGGTGGAGAGGTAGAATCCCCCTCTCTACTTTTAGGGGCGAGGAGAGAGGCCGGAGTAAGGCCCACTAAGCAAAAATGAAAATGGCTGAGAATGAGTCACCAGAAATGAATAAAAGAAGCGATTACGAATGAAAATGGAATAAGAATAGAACGTAATTTGAATATAATTAGAATTGGGGCAGAACCAGAATTGGAATAGACTGGCGGGTGAAAGACAATGGAATCAGAACTGGAATAGATTGACGGGGGAAAGAAAGATAATAAGGTATTTCCTCCGCATCAGTACCACTGATCGCCCCAAATGTTCTTTCCTAACTCAGTTTTTCTTCGTGTGGTTCTACATCCATGGCTGCACTACACAAAGCAAGTAGGCACTCCCTTGACAGCAGGTGGTTACATTTAGGGTTACTGCAATACAGTAACTGTACTGTGGCAACCCCACCTCAATTCTTTAAGTGCTAGCCGCAACGCTCGCCTCAATTTAGTTCGTTACCGCTACGCGGCGCTAGCGTGACTTTAACAGTGACTTTAACAGTGACTAAAGCCGAAGGAGAGGGCTGAGTCGGGCTGGTTGGTTCATGTTGAATGGTACGACGAAACAGCGCTGACGGAGGAGACGGAATGAGTAGAGACAAACACATGCGCTGAACTAACAACCAAATGATTTATTGCGAAAGAGGTGCAATATAAAGCAGCAGGTCAAGCCGAAGCACAGAAGTGAAGGGAAGCAAATGCGGGACGAACATGACATGAAATGCATACGGGAGCTATCAACTCATCACTTATTAAGAAAGGCGAGCTCTTGTGGGAATGAGCCAGCGATTGTTGGCTTACACATGAGTTACGAAATTCGTGAATGTGAAAAGCCTCTGATATCAGGTGCGAGGTGGGATCTCTATACTTGGCGATGATAGTGGTTCGGTTCAGAAACGCCTCACAAGCCACGTTTACATGAATGCGACAGAAGTCGACTCCAGTGCATTTTTTGAGGGAAAGTGCAAAAACGTCGAGGAAGGGAGTAGAGGGCGAGTCGCGCCTTTCCTTCTCAAAACTTGGTCTTTCCCTCAAAAAGTTGACTGGAATCGACTTCTGTCGCATTCATGTAAACGCGGCTACAGTGCTTGCAATCTGCGGAATGAATGATAATGTTATTTCGGCGTGTCTGGTTTACAATATCTTTCGCGTGTTCGCGTAGTCGTTCATTGACGCGCCGTCCGGTCTCCCCGATGTAAAAACGGCCGCATGACAGTGGGACCTTGTCGACTACACCACAGCAACAGCAGACAAATTTATTTCGGTATTTCTTTTGACACGCTTTCTTTCCACTTTCCTGGTTCATATTCTTGCACTATGTGAACACGCGAAAGATATTGAAAACCAGTCACGCCGAAATAACACTGTCAATCATTCTGCAGGTTTCAAGGACTGTGAGGCGTTTCTGAACCGAAACACTATCATCGCCAAGTATAGAGATCCCACCTCGCGCCTGATATCAGAGGCTTTTCACATTCACGAATTGCGTATCTCATGTTAAAACTCTAATCTGGGCGAATTGGTTCATAGCTTGAAAGGGGTAAGTACAGCCTCTGTCAACAGTTTGGAGCCCAGGGGGTTTGCTTCTGAGCCACACTGTGTGGTTCGTAATGCATCTACAGCGCTCCAAATTTCCTGAAGGTAAGATGATTTCTGGTTCTGCCTCCTGCAATGGGTAGGGCTGCCACGAATGCTTCAGAAGTCCCACTACAAGGCTTAGAAGCAAACCCCCTGGGCTCTATACTTTTGACAAAGACTGTACTTGCACGAAAGACGGGACGAAAACAAGGGAACGAAACAAGGGGCGAAAACAAGGGAACAGCCGCCGCGGTGGCTCAGTGGTTACGGGGCTCGGCTGCTGACCCGAAAAGACGCGAGTTCGATCCCGGTCGCCGGCGGTCGAATTTCTATGAAGGCGAAATTCTGGAGGCCCGTGTGCTGTGCGATGTCAGTGCACGTTAAAGAACCCCAGGTGGTCGAAATTTCCGGAGCCCTTCACTACGGCGTCCCTCATAGCCTGAGTTGCTTTGGGATGTTAAACCCCAATAAACCAAACCAAACCGAAAACAAGGGAACACATGTCGTTTGTATTCCCTTGTTTTGGTCCCGTCTTTCGCGCAAGTACGTACCCCTTTCAAGTAACTCATGTGTAAGCCAACCATCGGTAGCTCTATTCCCACAAGAGCTCGCCTTTCTTAATCAGTGACGAGTTTATAGCTTCCGTATGTATATGCCATATCATGTTCGTCCCGCATTTGCTTCCCTTCCCTTCTGTGCTTTGGCTTGTCCTGCTGCTTTATATTGCCCCCCCCCCCCGCCCCCCCTCTTTGGCAATAAACCATTTGGTTGTTAGTTCAGCGCATGTGTCTGTCTCTTCTACTCATTCCGTCCCGTCCGTCATGCGCTGTTTCGTCGCACCATTAAACTAAAGTCCCTCAATGATGTTACTAAAGTACAGTCTTTGTCAAAAGTAACCACGCTGCACGTTTTTTTTCTCAGTTGTATATTAAAGCTATTATGCCAGCCCTCAAGCTCTAAATCTCTGTATGGTAAGAAGAACCCCTGTTCTCACTTTCAAAGAACTTTCTGATCTTTAGGGAAGCCGTGAGGGCTCGGTTATGCGAATGCGAAGCAAACCATGCAGCCTGGTTACTTTTGACAAAGAGCCGCCGCGGTGGCTCAGTGGTTACGGTGCTCGGCTGCTGACCCAAAAGACGCGGGTTCGATCCCGGCTGCGGCGGCTGGAATTTCTTTGGAGGAGAAATTCTACAGGCCCGTGTACTGTGCGATGTCAGTGCACGTTAAAGAACCCCAGGTGGTCGAAATTTCCGGAGCCCTTCACTACGGCGTCTCTCATAGCCTTAGTCGCTTTGGGACGTTAAACCCCATAAACCAACCAAACCAACTTTTGACAAAGGCTGTACCTTGATTCTGAAAGTGGCCCCTTTCTGTAAACTTTGCCCCTTTCTGTAACTCTCGCACTTTCTCCTCGCCTGTCTCGCTACACCGCGCTTATCTGAACAATGACTGGACCCTTCGGCCGTCGCCCGGGGAACGAGCGCCTAATGATAGTTTTGCTTGTGTTTTCGTTTTTCGTCGGCGCTATGTGCAGGGGTCTGCCTAGATCTGCTGCTGATCGAGCTCCGTTGAGTTACGCGCTGGCAGTTGGAACTCTATTTTTAGTGCCGCGTTATGCCCGATGGCGGTGCAGTTCAGTAGTGCGCGAATCGGCGTGAAAATGGCTTCATGGTGTTCGCGATTGCTCGAGGAAAAAAGTGACATCAGCCGTAGGAAAAAGTGGGTGCACAACATTGCCCTAACGGACATTGTTCCGACAATGCACACCGTCCTTGGCGAGGTACAGTGCATTTCCTAGTACCCTAACTTGTGTGTATATTTGAAACTTCTCGCAAGATCATCAGGAAGCTGATAATCTTGCTTAATTCGCTGGTCATTGTGCGTTGTTTCGCACGCTATCTTTTCCATTTGACGGCATTGCTCTGTGTGTTCTATTCGCGACTGTTGGTGTGAGGAATATGCCTGTATAGCCGCTTTAATTTCTGGATCCCAATGTGGGTTTCCGTGAAAAAAGTTTGCGTCGCAGTCGTTAATTTTTTTTTTTTTGCTAGCAAATACGCGTGCTTCTGACGCGGCGCAGAATAAAAAAACATGTTGATTTTCGTAGTGCACACGGCGGTCTTTCCCCCGTGTGCCCCAGAGTTCTAGTGTGGTAGCTTTGACGGCGTTATGCCATCGTCTGTATAGGGGTGATAGGGGATGTTAATCTTCAGAGCGATCGGAAGCACTCCCTTAGTGCATTCCAGGGAGTAGCGTAGATGAGTCATCGAAAGAATATCATCTTTCCACCACTTAATCTAGTCTTCCATTCCCACCAGCAATAAATTAAAAAAATTTGAGCCAAACCCATGACCAAGCTGACTTCTGCAGTAGTCAGTAAAATTAACGAAAAATCACAAAATAAAATTCTTCTCTTTCAAGCAGCCGTGAAATCTTTATTCACCAGCCAATAAAGCCGCTGCATGTGCATTACTCCGAGGAGCCAAGCTTAAATTTTTCGGCCTGAAACTTGCTAAAAAAATACATAGCGCGTAAAAGAACATCATAAACCCGCATTTTCGCGAAAATGCAGCGCTAGGTCAAATCTGCATTTAGCGGAGCGTCAATGTACCGAGAAATGTTGAAGAATATACAAAAATAACGTACGTCTTATGCTAATAAAAGCTGTGCCGTTTTGAGGAGAACGCAGAGTGAATTCATCGTTTATTCCGCAGGCGCTCACGTTTAGCGTATTAATTGCTCAAACGAGAAAGAGATAAAGGTCGCTTGTGGTAGAGTCAAGCATGTCGCATCACTTTGTAGTGGTTGTGTTCAATAACAGAGCATAAAAAATTAGCTGTGACTTAACTCAGTTATACCTGGATGTGCGTAGCGAGAGGTACGGTTACTCTTGTTTAGCTTGATTATCTCTACAGTTACATCTTTATCGTTTAGCTTGGTACCTCTCAGTGTTTAGGTTTTGTTGTTAACTATCGTTAAGCTATGGCTACGTTAAAGGCAAAACATTTTTGAAGTGCAACGCATTTATTTTCAAAGTCTTCATCTTGTTGTTTCTCAATGGCCACAAAGACGGCTCGATGGTCGGTGAAGTGGCAAGCAGCCGTCTCAATGGCTCCGACACAGTACTGGTGTCGGCCCTGGCACGACATGGCGAACTAGGCGACGAACCATCTTCGTCTGAATCCACTCGGCTGGCCGCTTCGTACTTACGACTTTTCTCGAGGCATGCGGCTCGTTCTTCCTCCGTCTCCTCGGCTCGCTGCCTCCTCCTCTTGGTTTCGTTCCGACGACGAAGCCTGGCTTCTTTCTGCCTCTTCGACTCACTTTCCATATCTGCCGACGAATCCCACCGTTGCTGTTGTTGCGACTGAGGGAAAAATGAAAAGGAAATTGCACGCGCCTGCCAACTGGCTCGAGCCGAGCCACCACCGCTGCCACGTGCAGATAGAGGAGAGTTAAAAGATCAGAGGAAAGAGAAAAAGAAAAGACGCGCGTCGCAGCAACAACCCCGTCCGCCAAAGCGGACGCTGGCTGAAAAAACAGATAAGCGGCCGAAGCCGCCCACCGAGTCGCCCCTTCTATATATACTATGCAACGCCGGCTCCTCCTCTGACGTCATGCCAGATGGCGCGGCGAGCGGCGCTGCCAGCTGCGGCGGTTGCTAGGCAACGGCTCAAGGTCGCGGTCTGGCCACCGGCCACATCGAAACGGCGAGAATACGGGCAATGTAGCTCTCGCTACAAAAAAAAAAAAAGCGCCAACGCACGCTCACGTGTGCCAGCGAACACGTAGGGCCGGCGAGCGATCGATGGTCTTGGAAGGTTGCTGTGCGTACAGCCAACAGCAGGGTAATCGAGGAGGAAAGCGCGGGAGTGAAGAAGAGTGCATGCTTTAAGAGTGACTGGAGGAACTACAGGATCGGCTAATTGCAGAGACCTCGGTGCTTGCACGCGCCGGCTTGCGGCTGCTTCATTTCTTCCTTGTTGCGTCGCGGGGCACCACCAAGAGAGTACTCTACCCCATAGCCGTGGAGCAGGCTAGAAGGGGAGATAAGGAAAGGAGGATAGGGTCAGCCATATCTGGCTGGCCCTTGCAAAAAATATGTGCTGGTGGTACCCTTACTTTGTACACATCTGCCTGTAGTTAGTAGTTACTCATGGTCTTTATTAGCAATAGATGAATGCTACGCTTGAAAATGCCACTCATCAAAATTAAGCGTAATAAGAGGTATATATTGAAGGCTACACACGCCTAAGCATCTACATCATGATGATGATAAGGTAACCGAAAGGTTCCATAAAGACGTGGAATCGGCAGTGAGCAGACTAAAAAATTAGGGGGACATTTTGCCTCATCCTTAATGGGTCCCTGAAAAATTGTTTGGGGTTGCCTATAATACGCTTGCATTATGTAGAGTAGAGGCCACCAAGTGCTCGTGCCGCGTACTGGACCTCAAAAGCAAACCGATCATTTGCAATATAAGTAGAACCCCGTTCATAGGTTTTTCACCGGACCGGGCAAAAAAAAAACCTAACAGCCGGGAAAACGCAACAGTGAGGAAAGCACCGAAAATTAATGAAAACAGTGCAGCTTTGACTTGAAACAATTTATTTCCGCAAAGTGACCCTAGGACTTTAAAAAATCGAGAATGGTGGATTGCAGTTTCTTTCGCTCGCTGGAAAAAACAACGCGTTTCTCAATAGCCTGGAAGGCCGCATTGCTGTCAGCGTCGCTTTGCGGTGCGACGCACATACCTGCGGAGGAGGTCCAGAGCCGCGACGGCTTCTCCAAAAATCTGATCTGCCAACTCGCAGGAATCATGCGGCTCGCCGTCATCGTCATCGCAGTCAGCGGCTTCGCTTACAACCGAGTTCGCAACGATCTCGGCAATGCTCTGACATTCCGACGTCACGACGGCAGCATCCACGGCGACGTAGTCCCCTCATGCGATTCCCGTGGCACCCAGCGCAATGCACAGCCTCAGTTAGCTCTTGATCACAAGAGGCTGCTTACTACTCTTCACGGTTGGTTTATGGGGTTTAACGTCCCAAAGCGACTAAGGCTATGAGAGACGCCTTACTACTCTTCATCTTCCATGGCAGTTTCCACTTCTATGCGAAGGCCACACCGCACGCAGCAGTGCTGTGCAGTTCACGCGCTCACTGCAGTCCACGCTGAAGCGACGTTGTGCACAGCGTCAAGCACTGAAATGTTCGTAGGCTGCTCGCCGCGCTGCTCCGCGTAGGCCGCTCTGGCTGCCTGTCGACTGCGTTTAGTACGTCCAGCTTTTCTGTCTGGTCTGGGTCTGGGGTATTCCTAACTCATTAACCAATTTTTGTTTCCGGCGTAATCAGTTTACTTAGCGTCCTTATATGTCAGTGACATTTTAGTCATGTTACGACCTCATAGTCAGAATTTAACTCGAGTTTTAATCACTTTGATTCCACAGCTCAGCGCGTGACGTCACAACCCTTTCGATCAATCTTGAATTGATCGAAAGCCGTGCGTGTTTGACAACACGCACGGCGTTTCCTGCGAACGTCCGCTCGTGTTAAAATGCAGTGCGCTGTACGGCTTCAATGAGAAGATAGGCAAGAAGCGCGCGAAAGGCCACGCAGGGAGGGGGGGGGGGGGGGGCTATGAGAAATTAATACACGAGTTGGGACAACGTTGAGAGACACGAGTGGGCACAGTGGGTGAGCAAACGTACGCTGTTTAATGCTTTCCTAGCCTTGATCAAGCAGAGGAAATGGGCATGTGCAGGGCATACAGCATGTTGAGAACAGATAATCAGTGATCGCTTATGGGACAGTGGATTTCGAGGAAAGGCAAGCGAGTGTCAGTTGGCTGGAGTAGATTAGGGAGACTTTGGCGCTGCGTGGCCAGAGCTGGCACATGAAAAAAATATGCAGGGGGCACTTTGTTGACCTCAAGTGCGGTGAGGCGAAAGCCTTAAGCCCGGTGTTGCTGCTTGTGTCACCACTGATGTGTAGTTAAGATGTTAAGTACACAATCGTTTGTGAATCTTAAATGCTGGAGACACTGGAGGGCTTTTAGGAGGCATCCGTCTGATTCGACGCCTTTCTGCTAACACTCTCCAGCGTGCTAGACAAGGAGAACTACGTATGCGTTGGTAGGAAGTAGCGTAGCCATTAGCACGCTCGGCTGCGGAGGGGAAGGATGGTGGTTCGAATCCCATCGTGCACAAAGATTTTTTTTCTGGTTTGACTGGAAAAAGCGTGACACCTCTGCTGACAACCTTCTGCTGACAACCTTCTGTCGACAACCTTCTGTCCGCAACGATGAGGCATTAAAGGCTTTCACCTTAAAATGTTTGCTGGAGATC
Source organism: Amblyomma mixtum (assembly GCF_055824585.1). Lineage (NCBI taxonomy): Eukaryota > Metazoa > Arthropoda > Arachnida > Ixodida > Ixodidae > Amblyomma > Amblyomma mixtum. The sequence goes on along the minus strand of NC_143015.1, from coordinate 69,150,032 downwards.
GGTGCGAAAGGCCTTTCTCCTGCAGTGGACGCAGTAAGGCTCATGTTGTTGATTATAGATATACATAGATTGCTGGTTTCACCATCGATGTGTGTGCATTGGGCCGGGTACTCGTTGGGGAGAGAACTGCTTATGATGGACGCAGACGCACGGAAGGGGGATAATACAGCAGTGTACAACGATATACATATTTTATTCGTGGGCAATAAGAAATAAAGTAAAATCAATACCTTAGTGAACAATTGAGGACTGCAATTCGTTACAGTGCGAGGCACGCCGCGTGTTTGGACGAGTCCGTGTAGTTGTCATTGAGGAAGCGGGCCATGCGCTTCAGCCTAACTGTCCGCACGTAGCGGCCGAAGACCTGCGTCCGCTGGCACGACATCGTGACGCTGTCGTAGTTCACATCGTAAACGGAGACGGTGAAGACGACTTGCGTCAGGTTGTACTTGGCGTCGCAGAGCTGCGTTCGTGTGAGCACCAGACAGGAGCAGTTAGTCGTCGCCCTAACATACGCTGGCTACAATTTTACTTCATCTTATCTAGTACTATCAATGGCTACTCTACTGCGCAAGAACAGCGCTCAGCAGGACCAGGGTACTATGCATAAAGTAAACAATAACACTCTGGGTTGCAAGGTGCTAATAGATTCATGACTGGAGTTTTAAAGTGAAAGCTCTACTACTCGAGGTATAACTCAGAGCATCGCCTGGCTTTGCGCGTTTGACCTTGAAGCCTGACCAAGGTCAAACCAAGCACACACCTCCATGACTAACAATGTATGACTGTGTCTTGCTGCGCATATCCATGATATGCCTCTATGGATGATCATAGCTAATGATCAGTAACCACGTGACCGATGACCAGTGGTCGCTTGACCTTTGACATTGAACTTTAGAGGTGATATTCGCATCGCCTGATGTGCATCCACGTGACCATGCATAACCATGTAAAACCAAGCCTTCGCTCGTCTACTAGGTTCAGCCATGTTGAATTTTTTGAATTCCGATGGATGGGGAACTAAGTTGGGCGCAGTTTATCGCGAACATTTAAAGTTTAAAAGAAAAGCGTGCCACGTTTCTTAAATATAAGATCAGAGCTAAGTCTGGCTTTGCGTGTTTGAATATAAGATCAGGCTTCTGCATGTTAAATAATTCCCGGCACAGCTGCTCTCTGCCATAGTAAAATTGGCCAACTCCACATATTCACCGCGCATGCAAGCTAAGTCACCTGTGTTAGTGACGCCACAGTCGTTTCACCAGCGCGTTGCCGACAGGTTGCATTATACAATGCTGATTACGAGCACACCCAAAATAATAAACTATAAACCATATTACTTCATCTCTCCTAAGCGACCAAAAGCGCCAATCTCCCTTATGATTTGCTCAGTAAGGCATGTTGACGGGCTAGTTGGTTATTCATCTTTAAACTTGGGAAAAACCCACCTAGGCGCAAATGATTTCACGACACAAAAAGAGACGAGGAGACAACGGACAGGCGCCAACTTCCAACTATTTATTGCTCGAAAAAACACACACATTTATAGTCTCAGGCAACGCCCACATCTACACACCGCGTGCCTTATCGCAGCCCTGACTTATCGCCTAGCACGAACATAAGCTTGTTGTTGCCGAGGACACCGATATTCCCCCTGAGAGTGCTGTGTTCGTCCCTGTATGCGCCGCCTCTGTTTCTGACGCCACCGTTCTCTTCAAGCCTTCCACCCTCCTTGCCTCTCGCCGACGTCTCTCTCTTCCCTTCGCCGTCATCGACATTCACGACGGTGCTGCCGCAATCCTCGTCTCCAACACCTCATTCTCTGCGCTTCCCCTGCTTCGTGGCGAGTGCCTTGGTCATTTTGAAACCGCTGACTTCATCTCTTCCTTGGACACCGATGCGCCCTCCTCCAGTCTCGACCTCGCTGCCCTCACCCCACGTGGCGCTCCTCTCGATCACCCACTGCCTTCGGACATTTTCGACCGCTCTATTGATCCCGCCCTCGACACAGTTCAACACGCGCAGCTTCTTGTCCTGCTCAATCAGTTTCGCTCATCGTTTGACCACCAGTCCTCTTCTTTGGGCCGTGCGACCACTGTCGAGCACCACATTGAAACTGGTACACATACTCCTCTCCGCCAGCGCCCCTACCGTGTGTCCCTTCACGAGCGCCGCCTCATCGCTGAGCAAGTGGACGACATGCTACAACGCGGCATTATTCAGCCATCTGCCAGTCCTTGGTCATCCCCAGTTGTCCTGGTGAAAAAGAAGGATGGCTCGATACGATTTTGCGTAGACTATCGCCGGCTCAACAAAATTACGCGCAAAGACGTCTACCCGCTACCCCGAATTGACGACGCCCTTGACTGCTTGCAAGGCGCCGAGTTCTTCTCATCTCTGGATCTTCGTTCCGGCTATTGGCAAGTCCCGATGTCTGCGTCCGACCGTCCTAAAACGGCATTCGTTACCCCTGACGGCCTATATGAATTCACCGTAATGCCTTTCGGTCTGTGTAACGCTCCCGCCACGTTCGAACGAATGATGGACAACATCTTGCGCGGCCCCAAGTGGAACATTTGTCATTGCTATTTAGATGATGATGTTGTGTTTTCGCCCGATTTTTTGACGCATCTCCAGCGCTTGCGCCAGATATTGAGCTGCCTCACCCGTGCTGGCCTTCAACTTAACCTCAAGAAGTGTCACTTTGGCGCCCGGCAACTGACAATACTCGGCCACCTCGTATCCAAAGATGGCGTCCTACCTGATCCTGACAAACTCCGTGCTGTGGCTGACTTCCCTAAACCGACCTCTACGAAACAGCTGCGCCGATTTGTGGGCCTCTGCTCCTATTTTCGGCGCTTTGTCCCTAATTTCGCCTCTATCGTCGCGCCCCTTACGAAACTCCTCAATGGTCCCGCCGACCTGTCTACGTGGGACTCTGCCTGCGATGAAGCTTTTGCTACGCTCCGTCGCCTTCTTACTTCGCCCCCTATTCTTCGGCACTATGACCCCACTGCTCCTACTGAGGTGCACACCGACGCAAGCGGAATCGGCCTCGGTGCTGTCCTGGCCCAGCGCAAGCCCGAATTTTCTGAATACGTTGTTGCGTACGCCAGCCGTGCTCTCACCAAAGCAGAGTCGAACTACACCGTGACTGAAAAGGAGTGTCTGGCCGTAGTGTGGGCTCTCACGAAATTCCGCCCATACTTACATACTTATATGGCCGCCCGTTCACCGTCGTTACTGATCACCACGCCTTGTGCTGGTTGGCCTCCCTCAAAGATCCCTCAGGACGCCTTGGCCGCTGGGCGCTCCGTCTTCAGGAATTCGATATTACCGTAGTCTACCGGTCGGGCTGCAAGCACTCCGACGCCGACGCCTTGTCACGCTCGCCACTGCCCTCTCCTGCGCCCTCTTCCCCCTTACCTGATTCCCTACTCGCAGCGCTCACTACTATGGACATGCCCAATCATCAACGCCAGGATCCATGGATTTCGTCCCTGCTCGATGTCCTTCGTGCACACTCTCCGTCCTCCTTCCCTCGAGCTCTTCGTCGCCAAGCTTCCCATTTTGCCATCCGCGATCTCCTGTACCGCCGCAACTATCGACCGGACGGCCGAAAGTGGCTCCTCGTGATTCCCCGACACCTTCGGTCTGAGATCTGTGCGCACTACCATGCCGACCCTCAGAGCGCTCACGCTGGATCACTAAAAACCTACGAGCGACTACGGCAGAGGTATTACTGGCGAGGCATGTACAACTTCGTTCGTCGCTACGTTCGCTCCTGCACCGCCTGTCAGCAGCGGAAGTCGCCACCTCGACCCTCAACTGCCCCGTTACAGCCATTACCGTGCCCGGCTCGCCCTTTCGATCGTGTGGGCATCGACCTATATGGGCCGCTCCCCTTCACGACCGCCGGGAATCGATGGATTATAGTTGCCGTGGACCACCTCACTCGGTATGCTGAGACCGCTGCCCTACCTGCGGCTACTGCTCGCGACGTCGCCCTCTTCCTTCTTCATTACTTCGTCCTGCGTCACGGCGCTCCGCGAGAACTTCTCAGTGACCGCGGCCGTGTTTTCTTGTCTGAAGTTGTTCACGAGCTTCTCGATGCGTGCCACTCAGTCCACCGCACCACTACTGCTTACCACCCTCAAACTAACGGCCTCACCGAACGATTCAACCGAACTCTTGGGGACATGATCGCCATGTACATTAGCTCCGACCGCACTAATTGGGATCAAGTCCTTCCGTTCGTGACCTATGCATATAACACCGCATCCCAGGCAACCACCGGCTTTTCCCCTTTCTTTCTTTTATTCGGGCGCGAGCCTTCCTGCCTCCTGGACACCATCCTTCCCTACAACCCCGACAGCTCAGAATATACTTCCCTTTCTGACATACCCGCCATGCTGAGCAGTGCCGCCAGTTGGCTCGCTCCTTCACCGCCGAACGTCAAGGACTCCGCAAACATGAGTCCGATCAAGACACGCCCGCTGCACACTTCTCCACTGGATCATTGGTCTGGCTCTCTGTTCCGGCTGCGTCCAAATTTTCGGCCAAGCACATTGGTCCCTACCGTATCTTAGAGCGTACGTCACCTGTCAACTATATCATCGAACCGGTGACACCTTCTTTGGACCATCGCCGCCGTGGTCGCGACGTCGTTCATGTCAGCCGCTTGAAGCCTTATTACAGCCCTCTCGTCGTCTCCTCGCCTTGAGTCGCCAGGATGGCTCCCTCTTTCCGCCGGGGCAGTTGGAATGAAGAAGATGATACAGCACCACCACCAACGACGACGAAGCGCTAGCGCCGCCCGTGGGAGGCTCGTGCTGGAGAACTGCCGCTTATGTGCCGGTCCCTCGCCTCGCTCGTTCTTAGACTTCTTGCGCCAGGGTCTTCGTCGCCGGCGCTTGAAGGTGCCAATAAACCGCTCTACACACGCAATGAAATTCCTTATGTATAGTACTTTAAACACGTATTTAGAATACCTTCCCGTTCTTTGCGTCATTTACCAAAAATTTATAAAACATCTAACCCCACTCACGCAGAGGAGGCAGCTATTGCATTAGCTGTAGCATCTAACCCCAACGCCGTTGTGCTCACTGATTCCCAGAACGCCTGTCGCAACTTCAATAACGGATTAATTCACAAGTCAGGGTTGTCATTGCTGACTAAGCATCCACCCAACCAGGTCTCAGTCATCTGGTTCCCCGGTCACCTGGAACTACCAGGAGGAAACGAAGCCGCCCACAGGCATGCCCGAGCTCTTCTATACCGGGCGTCTCCCAGAAAGGAGTACCCAACACCACACAAATCCCTCAACAAGTTAGAAGAGAACACCCTTAGGAGACTACAAACCAACACATACCGAACACCAGTTAAATTACACCAATGGTACCCTACAGTATACTCTCCGCAGTGTCCACATTGTGGAGTGGTAGCTAACCTCTACCATATGGTGTGGGCTTGCCAATATAATCCCTTAGTTGACCCCATTCCCAACCCCTCGGAGGAGCAGTGGGAGGCTATTCTGCTCAGCGATGATCCTGACCGTCAGCACTGGCTGGTGGGGAGGGCCAGCGCAGCAGCAGCAGCCAGTGGACTACCGGACTAGGCGGCCCACCCACATGTTCTGAGAACATTGAAGAAATAAAGATGTTTGTAATCAATCAATCAATATAAAACATTTGCGCAACGACCCAACGACGTTGTGGTGACATATTTTGAGGAAAGGAAATGGCGCAGTAATAGTCTCACTTCTCGATGGACCCCTCAACTGCGCCGTAAGGGAAGGGAGGAAGGTGGGAGTCAAAGAACGAAGGGAGAATAGGGTGCCGTAGTGGAGAGCTCCAGAATAATTTGGACCAACTAGAGACATTTAACGTGCGCTGACATCCCACAGCACACGGGCGCCTTTTGCGTTTCGTCTCCTTCGAAACGCTGCTGGGTCCGAACCCGGGTACATCGAATAAGTAGCCGAGTGCCCTAAAGTCTGAGCCACCGCAGTAGGTAGTACAACATTTACTTTTTAAGCGCTCGTGTCTCCGACAGCTGACGACACTGAGACTAGGGCGGCAGAAAGTTAGTCCCAACAATTCGCCTCACAGGTGGGCAATGGGGGGTGGGGGGACGGTGAAGGTTGTTGGAAGTGCATTTTTACCAGTAAGTGCCCGGATGTGCGCCCACTGGGGTGTGGTGTGCATCAAGGGTGGAGGCTGCACGCACGCTCGCACACGCCCCCCCCCCCCCCCCCGCAAACACAGTGTGGTTATTTTTGGTAAAGGAGGCTATAATGCTAACGCAGTGAAAAAAAAAAACAACTAAAACCGTATTCATACTCCGAGTTGGATTCGTACTAGTGGCGGCGCAACAGAAAAGCTCCGTTTAGAGATGCCTTAGGCTACTCGGCCATGTCCTACGCTTCTTGTTATCTTGTTTGCATGGCATATTAGCAACCTTTCTGACCCTCCTTGGGCCTCGCTTGATCTCGTCGAATTCAAAGATCTCGGTAGAAGTCCTTACGCCACCAAGACTCCCTTACTCCGCCCGCACATAAAAATTCCGGAACCAGTCAGGAGCCTGAACTTGCACAGCATATTCCTCTTGCTGTAAAGAGCACTGTTCTCTCAACAGTGAATTCGCTGAACGCGGCAGTTTTGCGTGTTCATCCATCATTCGGGTTTTCCACAAGCTAAGTGGTCCTTAAACACGGAAGAGTTCGCACGGAATTCCGAAGTCTTTCATCGCAGACAGAAATGTTGCAGTGAAGTGCATGATCTCAATGTATTTTTTAACAGACTGCTGAATTTTGTGAAAAAAAAACACAGCATCACGACAAAAAAAAATCATTTTGTGGCTCAAGGATTTCTCGTTGCTCGCACAGGTGGCTCAATGACCACGGCACACTTACCACGGCACAAACGCCTTCTTGGCGCGAAGGTACGGCCTAACGCGTAATGTCCATGTTTGAAGCGTGAAAAAGGTTATACCGGCCTTTTGAAACTACAGTCGAGCCCATTTATCAGGAGCCTGACGGTCACGCGGATTCCGTTCGTTATATCCGATGCTCGTAGTAAGTTGACTCTCCGTAGAACAGCCAAAAATACTAAGGCCGCTAAAAGTGGCGTTTACTTCTTATAGAACTGCGTTATGCGCGCCTGCTTGTGCAAAACAGAGCCTGCAGCGCCTCTTTGCAGGCTATCTAGGGCAGTCATTTAATCCTCGTCGACACCCTTGTTGCCAACTATCAAATTTAGGGACTATGTATAACTAATCATGGTTGAAGTATCCCCGGCAGCTGGTGGCACGCCGGCAACATAAATAAAATTCTTGGCAGTACGGGACGGCTCGTACTTTGTGTTCAACGTCTTCGTCAGAGCACGCGCTTCTGCGATTTTGTGGTCCGCAGAAACTTAGTTATCCGAGGAAACATCTGGACAGCTAAGGGTAAACGAAGCGTTTTCACAAATCTACATGCGTCTGGTCACGTGTGTTTCCAGCTTCTTGTTCCGTTTCTGGGCTCATGCAGCGACGAAAGTAGCGCCGCGCTCGTGGCACCGAATGCATCAGTTGTAGCGCCCGCTCTATGACGCTGCCTGCACTTGGTAGCAAAAGATGGAGCCGACTGGGCAGACAATGCATACCACGTGACCAGCATGACTAGTAAGGCTTTTCTCAAATCACTGCTGTTAGTTGATCCATGACCATGGTCAGTAGCTTCACTTTCGGTGATGTTCCTTTACCACGCCTACAAGCCGCCGCGGTGGCTCAGTGGCTATGGTGCTCGGCTGCTGGCCCGAAAGACGCGGGTTCGATCCCGGCCGCGGCGGCTGAATTTCTTTGGAGGAGAAATTCGAGGCCCGTGTACTGTGCGATGTCAGTGCACGTTAAAGAACCCCAGGTGGTCGAAATTTCTGGAGCCCTCCACTACGGCGTCTCTCATAGCCTTAGTCGCTTTGGGACGTTAAACCCCATAAACCAAACCAAACCTTTACCACGCCTACCGGGCTTCTTCTACCTGGGATGCTTTGGCCAGCCGGCGAACACGCAGGAAAATATTGCCCTCGTAGGCCACCGACGCGGGCTTGGCCGGCGATTACTTACTGCTTCAATAGAATTATAACATACCGTTACCGTGTTTATGCTACCGTTTACAGTGTTTCCAGACGCCGGACTTCCCGGTTAGCGCGGCGCACTGCAGTACCCCCTTTTATTGCATTTTTGGGTCGACATATTCGTTCCTGGGCGGTGTCGTGAAGGTTGAGAGGCGCTCTCTCATATCCACGCTTACTGGAAGCACTACCTCTTCAACTCCGGGGGTATTTTACGGCGCGTCCTCGTTCGCTATAACCGAGTGGAGCGGACAAAGTTTTTGACTGTATCTGCGACGAATTGCCATTGCCCTTATGCATATTTTGACGGCAGCACCGTACCCGTTCGTAATAAGGAAGCGTATATCTGAGGCCGTTATAGGTGGGCTCGATCTATATCCGCTGAATTCGCTTTAATATATTACACATGTATCAAAGAGGCTATAGGTAAGGCTGCAGATATATGGGTAGAGGAAGCAATGACCGATCACAACCTTAGTCATTTTTTGCCTTGTGGAGAGATCGTACAGGTGTCCGAAGGAAAAGTGAATAGTGAGAAACCCGAATGTAATGGCATAAAGTTCTCTCACGACCATGTCCACAAAAGACAGACAAGCACTTGATGGGCTATTTAGCACAGTGGCCAGAAAGGGCTTGTTTCGTAGGTTTGAAAGTAAATCCCCTGAAACAAGTCTGTGGACAAATGGTGCACGGCTGATTCACCAGACTCTATCAAGGGCCCAAAAAATCTGAAGACGCACAGGCTCTCTTTGATAGCGCCCCAGAAAAAGTTACAAAAATTCTATGTAGTGCAAGCATACATTCTTCCAAGCAGAATGCTGCATTTATAAGAATGATGCAACACAACATCCCAACGAAGATGTTACCAATTTGCATACGTGCAGAAAAGAAGCGTTCTCAACCCATCCAAGAGTGTGTTTTTTTATCACACTCTTTTTATCAGATCAAAAGACGTCGACGTCATCATAATAAGCTAAAGTTGTAATTTGTCCCTGTGCTAGGGAGAAGCCACGATTAGCTGTGTTTTTGAAGATACTGAGCCATAGGGCTCGAGATATATAACACGAGTCACAAAAGGCGGTATCGAAGAGGTGATTGAATTAAAATATGTTTGGTAAGCTCTGGAGAGGGAGAGCCAGTGCTTCCAAAAGGCTCTCGTTGGGTGGGGGATGAGCAGTTGAAGGGTTCTCACATATTCCCGTAGCATGTAGGAAAGGATGGGGGGGGAGGTGAATGGCAAGTCGGTTTCGGGGGGACAGAAAGGTGTCTGTATACAGGTGCCGATACATGACAGCTTCCTTTCTGAATAGTGCGCGGGAACGCAGAGGCCGCGTGCGGGGGTCATGTCGGCACCCGCGCAAGTGCACTGCGCACAAGAAATTCCTGACTGACTCCAGCTTCAGGATGACCAGTCACTCGCGCGACGGGTTCTCCGAAAGTGCTCAAGCTGGTGGGTTTTGTAGATGCAAAATCCACTGGCTTTTCGCCTTATACCTAATAAGACGGATTATACCGTACCCAGCCGATATACATTAATTTCGATTTCATTGCATTTTGCGGCTCTTGCCGTAAATACGTCTTTTTGCCACGAAAAAAAAAACAAAGTGGGTAAAATGAGAACATATCGCATTACACAAAATTTTTGCATTTTTACTTTATATATCGATGCGCCAGAAAAAAAACTAAACAGCATAAAAAGGTTGATTAAAATCTATCTACATTCTATTTTTTTTTTGGTCCTGAACCCGTTTGAACCGGTTCAGTATGGTCCGAACCGGTTCGAACCGGAACGGAATGTCGCTCTGGAGCCGAACCCGGAACTGAACCCGAAAGGTGTGAACCCGAACCTGAACCGAACCCGAAAAAATTCCGGTTCGACACCCTGCCCCAGAGCTTATCCGGGCTTCCTCCCATTGGCTGCAGCTGGCGCGGCACTCCTCAGAGCTTACCCAACTTACTTCGAGGCTTCATTTCCATGCACACAAGGCGGCTTTTTCGTTAGCGAGGCACCTAGCTTTAGCGCACTAAAATAAAAATTAATCGGATTGTGATTACGCGACGAATTGCCGAAACATCATTATCCATGTGACTCAGTCGGACTGGATGCGGCGGCTTAAGGGTTGTTATAGTGTCGGCGTCGTGACAAAGCGGACCGCACCTGCCATGACTGGTTGTTTGGACCCTCCCTCCTGTTTCTGTTGTCACGATTGAGGACAGGAGCGAATGAAGTGACTCCTCACGAAATACGGTCCCTGGAAATGTATGACGTGTAGTGGCACCAACCTTTTGCCGGTATGTCTGGTGGCTATCGAAAGCGAAGGTCTGCTTGAAGCCAGGTCCCTTGTCGTACGTGGTCAACGTTTGAGCGTCCCGGTCGAGTCGCACATTCTTGGTGTAATTTGTGTTTGTCATGTCGCAGACCTTTATTCAGGGAGAGAGAGAGAGAAAAGTAGCAAGCGTAAATATGACATTTACAAGGTATTGTCGCGTATCATGTGCCGCCGCGGTGGCTCAGTGGTTATGGTGCTCAGCTGCTGTCCCGAAAGACGCGGGTTCGATACCGGCCGCGGCGGTTGAATTTATTTAGAGGAGAAATTCTAGAGGCCCGTGTACTGTGCGATGTCAGTGCACGTTAAAGAACCCCAGGTGGTCGAAATTTCCGGAGCCCTCCACTACGGCGTCTCTCATAGCCTTAGTCGCTTTGGGACGTTAAACCCCATAAACCAACCATAAACCAATCAATCATGTGCTCGCAAAATAACGAATAGTGTAGCATCGTCCCTTAGCTAACGAAATGCTGATTTTACGAATAATCAATAATGCGCTCTAATCCCGCACAGAGTAAGGTCCAAATCACTTCCTTAACCTTTTCAAAAAAAAACATCGTTATCACTACATTCTGCCAGTTAATAGACCTAAATTCGAATTTCAATATCGAAATTTTCTTTTTGCCGCTAAAACTTTAGAAATCGATATGTCGCCAATTAATAACAGCTGTTTGAAATGCCATACTGAAGACCTCGTAGGAGTTGGAAGGCCCGGAGACGGCAGGCAATTTTTTATCCAACAAATGCGTTCGTGTGTTTCCTGCGACAGTCGTCAGCAGAATGACAGACAAGGAACGATATTTTTCGTGCACGCAATACCATGAAGCGCAATTAAGAAGTCCGTTGTCGACAACTTATACTATCCAAACATGTCGGGAACAAGAGCAAATTTTTGCAGGCTTAATGCGTTTGTATTGCTCGAGGTCCGTCCAGTCTGAACACAGTCTAACCCACGGCTGTCATAGAACTTGAGGCCTGTTCCTTACGAACATAAGTGCGAGAATTCATAACATCACATCCGGTCAAGTTATTCCCCTTCTTCAGAACCTTCTCATCTGGTCTAGCTATTCCCCTTCTTCAGAACCTTCTCATCTGGTCTAGTTATTCCCCTTCTTCAGAACCTTCTCGACTGGTGCAGTTATTCCCCTTCTTCAAAACCTTTAGAACTACTAACCTTACTCGCTGCAGCAAGCCCGTACGTGATGTATGGGGATCAGTACTTTAACATAGGGCGACCGGCGTATTGTGTTTCCGCCCCTTCAGTACTTGTGTTTTAATAGTGTCTTTTGTAGAACAATGATGATTAATTCTAGCCTTAGAGCAGGACGGCGGCTTGATCGACTGGCACAAGTTGCGGTGGCTGCCTAGCTTTCCTTGTAACCGTATCGGGCGGATGCAAACGGCACACACTTCCCTGCTAACAAGGTTTACGCTTGCGCTGTTACGTTTTAGGTGTGCCACTCTCAAGCCCTACCTACTCACCACTCCCGGAAGTGCGTCCTGGTCGAACGACCTTAGAGCGCACTCCTTGTACAACCCGTAGTTGCCGATTGCCGATGGTGTCGACTTTTCGTCGTCGTTAAGTGGCGCCCACCAGCGTCCCTTTAGGGTTAGCGAGACGGCGATGGGGACCTGCAATTTGTGTTGCGTTCGCAGGCACTCCGCCAGTCTGCATCCTTCGTACTGGGCAAACATAAAGCATCAAACGTTCAAGAGTGTCATAAAGAAGTAGCGGGTAATTTAGCATGGTGAATCGCGGAATATCGTGCAGTAGCACTAGTAAGGATGGGTATACTTAAGGTCCTTACGTGCTAAAGGCATTTAAAATAAAGGTCTTCAGCATAAAGGCCTAAAGGCGTTTACCGGGAAGGCATTACCTTAAGGCCTTTACACTAATATCCTTTGGGTAAACATAGGGTAAAGGCCCGGGCAATGGGGCCGCCTGCCATAAAGCAGGTTTAAGGGACGTACAGTCGGGGACAAAAGTCTCCGGGCCACGTCTTCCTCTAACGAAGCCGATAGCTCTGCTATTAGTCGGCGGCTGGATACCACACTTGTGGAGGTAAAAGTGAAATTTTTGTTCTTTCATCTCCACAAGTGCGGTCTCCAGCCGCTGTCTGATAGTAGAGCTATAAGCTTTGTTTGAGGAACACGTGGTCCGGAGACTTTTGTCCCCGACTGTACGTATACCCAAAATCGGAATACGTGCCTAGTAGTGTAACCCGCCGCGGTGGCTCAGTGGTCAGGGCGCTCGGCTATTGAGCCGGGGTTCCCGGGTTCGAACCCGAACCGCGTCCCAACAGAGGAGAAAACTACCCTAGTATCGTGTGGACTAATACATCACCTTATCTCAGCTCTTTTTCTACGGAGTGTAAAAAGTTTTTGTCAACTTGTATGGATTTCAATCTTTCGCAGTTAGTCTCTAAACCTACTCGAACTACTTTATCCTCATCGAATGTTTAGATCTTGTTCTAACTAACGTGCCTGATCTTATCCCTTCGATTTTTTACCTACCTGGTCTCAGTGATCATTCTTTGCTCCATTTTGATGTACAAATTCCTGTATCTATCCGAGTTAGTCAGACTAAACAAATTAGAGATTATAAACGGGCTGACTTTAACGCTATTAACTGCGAACTAGCTCGCTTTTTGGACGATTACTTACCAGGCTTTTCACAGCGTTCTGTTTACACTAACTGGGATTTGTTCAAGGATATCGTTAAACATCTCATTAACACTTTTGTACCATTAAGATCTCTGAAGTGCGATCGGGAATCACCCTGGTTTAATAATGTTTTAAAAAAGACTCTGCAATAAAAAGAAGCGCTTGTTCCGCTCTGCGAAGTTGTTGAATTCTAAACAACGATGGGAGGCCTACTTTTCCGCAGCTGCAGAGTACAAAGGTGCGCTAAAAAACGCAAAGGACACATCTTTTAACCACACCCTGCCTGCTATGCTGGTCAATAATCCTAAACAATTTTGGAATGTAGTTAATAAGAAAGACGCTTCCACAATTCTACTTACTTCTTCTGATGGTGTTGCCTTTCCTCCATACGAATGTTCTTCTGTTCTAAACAATACATTTGCTGCGGCATTTTCTAGCACTGTTTCTCTTGTTCATCGCGTGTGCCCTATTTTTGATGCTCTTCCTATGGATTCAGTTGTATTCGACGCGTCAGGCATCCAGTGCATCATAGAAAATCTTAAGGTTTCCTCTTCCTGCGGTGTTGACAATATTAATTCGAAGTTTTTAATTAATACAAAGTTCTATTGTTCCATAATTCTTACTAAATTGTTTGAACAGTCTCTTATAACAGGTTGTATTCCCAATGATTGGAAAATTGGGAAGGTGATTCCACTGCATAAGTCCGGAAATAAACATTCTCCTGATAACTTTAGACCTATATCGCTCACTAGTATTCCGTGCAAGATCATAGAACACGTCATATATTCTCATCTCATCTCTTTTTTAGAATTTAACTCCTTTTTCAGCATTGCCCAGCATGGTTTTCGTAAGTCTTTTTCATGCGAAACTCAGCTAATATGTTTCACACATGACCTTCATTGCATCCTTGACCACGGGTCTCAGGCAGACTGCATATTTTTGGACTTCTCGAAAGCGTTTGACACTGTTTCGCATGAGCTTCTCTTTCTTAAATTAAGCAGTCTTAACATAGACCCTAATGTCCTTGCATGGCTACAATGCTTTCTTTCTAACCGTTCACAATTCGTAACAGCGAACAATATAAACTCGCATTCTTTGCCTGTCCGTTCCGGAGTGCCTCAGGGGTCAGTTCTTGGGCCCCTCCTCTTTCTCATCTATATAAATGACTTACCGGCTAACATTTCTTCTTCAATTAATCTTTTTGCCGATGATTGTGTTATTTACCGCGAAATTAAAGATGATAATGATGTCTCTTGTCTTCAATCCGATATTAACAAGATTCTTGACTGGTGTTTTATTTGGAACATGCAACTAAACATTAATAAATGTAAACATGTACGCATTTCTCGTCTCTCTAATGCCCCTTCCTCTTATCACATTAACAACGTGTCTCTCGAAACCGTGTCATGTTATAAATATCTTGGTGTTTACGTTTCTTGTAACCTGTCTTGGAAAACTCACGTTGAATACATAATAAATAACGCTGATCGCATGCTTGGGTACCTTCGCAGAAATTTCTCACGTTCATCTAGTTCAATAAAATTATTACTTTATAAAACATTGGTACGGTCCAAGTTAGAATATGCTGCATCTGTCTGGAGCCCTGGCATCGATTCACTTGTTTCAGATTTGGAAGCTGTGCAGAACCGCGCATGCCGTTTCATTCTTTCTAATTATCACCGAACAAGCAGTGTAACCGCCATGAAATCAAGTTTGTCCCTACCACTTCTTTCCCACCGCAGATCAATAGCCTCATTGTGTCTTTTTCATAAAATTTACCACAACAGCTTTCTCAATCCTAAGTTACTGTCAAGACCATGTTACATATCAGCACGCGTTGATCACCGTCATAAAGTTGGAATCCCATCTTGTCACACCAAATGTTTTCATGACTCATTCATACCTCGAACTTGTGCCAGCTGGAATCACCTTCCCCACGACATCGCAGGTATTTCTGATAACAATGCATTTCGTCAAGTCCTTAATGTTTCTTTCTGAGTACGTGTCGTTTATTACTGTATAAAAATTGCCTTTCACTGTCTACACACTGTTTTAATATATCCCTACTGCATTCTAATCTTATTGCCTTCCTGTGTTTTCAATTTGTCATGTATTCCTGGTTTATTTTTGTTTTCTCTTGTTGTTGCTGTTTAGACTGAAATATTTATGTATTCCCACTCCCCTCTGTAATGCCTTCGGGCCCTGAGGGTACAATAAATAAATAAATAAATAAATAAATAAATAAATAAATAAATAAATAAATAAATAAATAAATAAATAAATAAATAAATAAATAAATATGCTGTGCGATGTCAGTGCACGTTAAAGAACACCCGGTGGTCGAAATTATTCCGGAGCTCTCCACTGCGGCAGCTCTTTCCGTCTGTCTTATTTCACTCCCTCCTTCGTCCCTACCCTTACGGCGTGGTTTAGGCGTCCACCGACATGTGAGACAATTACTCGCCGTTTTCTGTTCTCAAAAATAAATTCTCCAGTTTTTCTAGTAGTGCTACCGCACACACACTAAAGAAGCGCCTGGCACGAGGAGTTGAGGCCCACTTTTGTAATTCTATATACACTCTCTATCTTGAATTGCTTTCCATTACCCGTCTGGGTGGCTCAGTCTTTGGCGTTCGGTTGCTGATACCAATGTCGCAGGATCAGGTCCCGACTACGGCGGACACGTTTCGATGGTGGCGGAACAGAAAAACGCCGGTGTGCTCCGCAGTGCCAGCGCGTGTTAAAGAACCCTATGTGGTACAAATTATTCCGGAGCCCTCTGCTAAACGGCTTTACTCGTGGCCCACATGTCGCACTGGGACGTTAAATCCCTCACATCACCTAAACCTTCTGTTGAGTCACCGGTCCCTCATAGAACTGGTCCATAAACTGTCTATAGACTTCTTATGGACTCTATTGCCTTCCTATAGATATTTTCTCTTGTCTATTCATAGTCATAGACTCTCTATAGAAAATGTCTACTGAAAGTGCATGCCCATGTGGGGATGCACTCGCACCCCCGTGGTTCGCTTTCCCGCAGTGCACCCCAACTGTGGTTAGCTCCCCCGCAACGCACTCTTCTCAGTTGTGTTACTTTAACTAACAGGGGAGGGCGCTCGCGTCGCAGCAACACCAGCTCCACGGATGGCGTTTTGCTGCGCGCGCGCGGGGTAGGGTCGGCGGTCTTCTCGGCATCGGGGAAGCGCGTGGACGTTCACGCGCAAGGCTCCGCTCTTCGCCGGCGGGCGACCTCGTGTGGAAACATGTCCCCGTCAGCGCGTCCCGTCCGACCTCGGAGCTTCCCGTTTGCCCTAGCGTGGGCGAACATTCGCTCGTAACCGTGCTGGTGAGTCGGACGTCCTCGATTCCTCAGTGTATTTTGTTGCTAGCTGGCGTTATTGTTGTTGTAGCAATAAATGCCTTGTTTGTGCCAGCCAGTGTGTCGTTCCTTTGTTCCCGCAGAGCAAGGCCCGCCGTGGTCGGTGTGCGCTCGGTAGCGTACACGACCACGGGGTGGGGTCCGCGCGGTTTTGAACTGTCAGCCGCGGTTAAACGGGGAATACGGATTCATCTCTCCCCATTTTAAACCCCACACCCATAAATCTATAGATTGTCTACAGACTGTCTATAGGACATTGTTTCGCCTATAAATTAATCTATAAAATTTGTCTGTACAAGGTCTGCAGACTTTATAGACAAAAAAAAGTCTATGGTCTGTCTAAATAATTTTTTGTAAGCTGACGCCTTCATACTTTCGATGGTCTGTCTCTAATCTCTGGTAGCACTGGAGTGAGGGCCGCAATCGGCATCTTGTCGATTGTGTCTTGACCCTTAGTATGAGTTTTGTATAATTTATTAGCCCCTTAATATTGGTTTTACTAGGAATCACCTGAACCCAACCTCTTCGCTTGTATTATCGATTTTTTTTCTCATTTTTTCATGTTTGCATCTGTTTATATGCCCCACTCCACAGCGTTCGTCTGGGCTTTGTAAGCGTTATTGTCTTTTTCTGCCTCTATCCGATAAATAAAGATGCAATATTCGACGACCTATATTCCATACTTTCAAGCGTACACTCTAGGGCCTGATAACCTAAGCGCTAGATTTTCGTGAGAATACTTTGCATCATTAAAATAGCAGGCCTGCAACAGATTCGTTCCAATGGCTTCCACGACCGCCCCAACTAAATGATGTTTTTTTTTAAAATGACATTCTCATAAAGAAATGTAGCGCTGCCCCCCCCCCCCCCCCATCCTTCCATTGTCGGCTATCTTTAACGAAGGCGGAAGGGAAGATCCGTAAAGCAGATTTTTTTAGGCACATTTAGAAGAAGTAAGGCTTTTTGACGGGCTAGTTGGTACATATTCCTATTTGAAAGGCTGTGCGCTAAAAAGACGAAATCAAGTTTCTAGCTAAGGCTCAGGACAAGACCGAGAGAGAAGTAATTGAGGCCTTTTTCATTCACCTCAGGAAAGACAAGTGCGTTAGCACGCCTTCTATTAACCTTTCTAGGAATTAACTAACCTTTCTTGATGGGTACATCTAGACAATTAACCCGTTCGCTTCTCTATGTTTTAGTGTCCGTTTAGATCTTTTAATGTGCTTGTATTTTATTTGCCGCCCTTTACAAGGTTTTTATCCCCACCTTTCACTTGTTCATTTCTTTGTTATAAATTTCGTCATGTTTTTAGGCATTTTTTATGGTGTTATCCTGTTTTTCAGTGTCATCTTTCATACAGCTCTGTTTTCCCATGTTGTTATGCATTGTTATCAGCCTATATGAATCCCCCTTTTTTACCCCCCTCCCCCCCCCCCCCGATTTTTTTACCTTACCTCGGCAAGAGTTTGATATGTTCACATTCTTAGGTTTCTGATAATCTCACTTAGATATGCATTTTTGCGCTTTCTTTTGTTTGGTTGTTGGATTCTCGTTCCATCACGCAGCTCATCTCTGGTTATCAGCGGATATATAAGTGCGCCTGGCTTCTTTTGTCGTCATTAAAGCTGAAAGTTGCGCTTCTTTCCTGTCGTCTGTATCCTTTTTCCTGTGAACGTCTTTTTAGCGCAGCCTTTGAAATTTATAAGGGCGCGGGGGACGAGAAAAAAAAATTACCAGGAGCGCTTACGTAATGTGCGCGTAAGGCGCCAGGTGGCGTACAGGGGCCGGTATCTGGTAGATATTTGTTGGCAGTATGATGCACCTGAAGCTGGGAATCTCGCTTGAAATCGCATACGGTTGGAAGGACATGTGGCCCAGGATAACAATGGCGTCTGGCGTGAACACGGACCTGCGTGTACAAGAATTCAATGGCATGAACAAATCGGCAAATGCACATATTTGTCGCGCTTTTTTTAGCGAACTTTTCCGTGGCGTGCTTCTCGGTTGGCCGCAATCCCTCTGGCACATCTCCTGCTGTTTCCAGTTTTTTTTTAAAGGCGAACGCTTTTAATGGCTTATACTCTCGTCCGTTAACAAAGCGTCTCACACGCGTCTAACTCTGGAACTAACAAAAAAATAGAAGAAAGCCAATGGTAGCTTCCGATAGAGGAGGAAAAAATGAGCCTAGAAGCCAAGTTTGATGACTGTAGATTAATTAATTATAAGCAAAAATGTTGAAATTGTGTCGAAATAGCGCGGACGTCGATATAGCCACGGGAGCGGTGGGACGTTACATCCGCCATAAGTCGTAATGGCGTAGTAAAAAATTCGCTGTGGCTTAGCTTGGTTAAGCCCGGTAATTGCGAAAGCAATATCCGTACCTACGCCATGGTTCAGCTGGTAGTGTAGCTGGCGGTGGTGCTTGTGGTTAGACTTGTGGTGATGCATCGGTTATACAATCCAATGTAATGTAATCTAATCTAATCTAATCTAATCTAATGTAATCCAAATGCAATCTAATCTAATCTAATGTAATCTAATACAATCTAATCCAATCTATTCTAAGGCCGCCGGTGGTGGCACCGCCACTACTCGCAGACGGCGCGAGATGGTCGCCGAGTTCTTCGGCGTGACGTCACACAGAGGTCATGCGAAAGGTCATTTCATGTGCACCGCCGTCGCACGCAAAGGCTTCAAAGTCCACGTAGTAAAGCTTTCGCTTTAAAATTGCCACAGAATGGTCGGAAAAACGCCGGATTTGTGTCAAATTTGATCGAATAACGCGCAATTAAGCGTAATTATACTTAAGATCCCCGAAAGATGTACAATTTGGGTATCGATATAGCCACGGGAACGGTGTGACCTCACATCCACTGGAAGTCGTCACGGCCTGGTGTCCTCGGCTTTCGCCTTTCAACACTTCCAAAGTGTCCTCGCAATTTTTTCATTTTCTGTGTCGTCGGTAGACCTATCAGAAATGGTATGCAATGTTGAACGATAAAGGAAATAATTATTTTTATGCTTCTCTCGATATGACCTGGCTCAAAGTGACTCTGAGCGAGTCTTACGTACAAAAAACAAACATGCTCTGAGTATCTGTCCACCTCTCGGAAACGCTACAAAGTACTCACAAAGGAAAAAAAGTTTCGATACGTATAGTTCAGCGGAGCCTACTGCCGGTGGATGCAGAGAGCTGGATTCCGAGTAGACGCAAGCCTCTCTAGAGCTAGGTCTTCGTAAAAAAATATACCAGAGCAGTTTCCTCGCAAAACACATAGGAGATAGTGGTCATTGGGAGAAACAATCGCCATGTATCAGGCAGTAACCCACTAACGAGTGAGCTTGGAATGACCGAATAAAAACATTCTTCGAACCTCTTTCAAAGTGGTTAGACCTGTCGCAGCCCCCCATGCATGGAATAGATAGTTTTAAGCTCACGTTCGCAATATTTGCAACCTCCCCATTTCCTTAATCCATTCTACTGAGCTGGCGTATTTTGGCAGGTCAACCGATTAGTCCTTTTTAGCAGCCATCTTGGCCGCACAAGATTTTCAAGTTCATGCACCGCCCAGACGAAGACGTTAACTTTTGCCGAAACGTTGGCTACCACACTGAGGCTTCACCCCCCACCCCCACCCCACGCACACACCTTTCCACTTGTTGACTTTGTGTTTTCGAGAAACACGTCTACTGCCCTCTCTCTACAATGAACCACTTTCAAAGCAGACATGCGAAAAAAAATTCAGGGGGCACTCTGTTGACCTAAAGTGCGGTGAGGCGACAGCCTTTAGCACGGTGTTGCTGCTTGTGTCACTGATGTGTGGTTAAGATGTTAATTAAGTACACAATTGTTTGTGAATCTTAAATGCTGGAGACACTGGAGGGCTTTTGGGAGGCATCCCTCTGATTCGACGCCTTCTGCAAACACTCTCCAGCGTCCTAGACAAGGATAACTACGTATGCGTTGGCAGGAAGTAGCGTAGCAAGTAGTAGTAGCAGGAAGTAGTGTATATAGCGTTATGTGTATTTTTGTTGTGCAATGTCATGAGCCAAAGCCAGGCAATAAAGAAAAAAAAAGCAGGAAGTACGTAGCGTAGCCATTCATTCTACTTCCGGCCACGCCAGTGAACGGTCGCAGAATCATGAGCTCCGGTGGAGCGGCGATAGCGGCCCTTGCTGGCCGCGGAAACAGGTCCGACATTGAAGCAGATAAGGATTACGAGATTGTTTTGCCTACTCTGCCAACAGGACGTGTTGTTCTCAACACGGTGTTTTTGCACGGCGACGTGCGAGCGCGGCCTTACAAGGTCGAAGACTTTCGTGACGCCCTCGCCCAAGCGGGTGCGCTCCCCGACGTTGTGGCGTTGGGGGCGTACCAAATCAACCATGTTTGGGCGGTGACACTCAACAGCGCTGAAGCAACGAAGCAATTGGCGGCTTTCAAGGAGCTTCCAGTTAAAGGACGCCGGTGTCTTAT
Organism: Amblyomma mixtum; assembly: GCF_055824585.1. NCBI lineage: Eukaryota > Metazoa > Arthropoda > Arachnida > Ixodida > Ixodidae > Amblyomma > Amblyomma mixtum. The sequence continues at coordinate 69,129,074 of NC_143015.1, read as the reverse complement.
ATTCGACCCCGAGGACCACGTGCTGAAACTGCGGCTACACTGGATGCTGCACGGCGTCGCCGACGAAGATATCCGGACTGCGTTTGCGGCCTTCGGGAACGTGACGGAGGTAACCCGTGAGCGTTGGCGAGTGCAAGGAGTGAAAGAAAAGGGCTCCACCACAAGGATAGTTCTGCTCAAGCTGAAGCCTGGAATGAAGGCGGACGACCTCCCCCACCAGATAAGAGTCGCCGGCGAGCTTGCCCTTGTGGTCGTGCCTGGGCGGCCCATGCAGTGTTTGCGTTGTCAGGGAAGCGGTCATGTCCGACGTGACTGCAAGATACCTCGCTGCTCACGCTGCCGACGCTTCGGACATTCGGAAGATGGGTGTGTCCGCACATACGCTGCCGCAACGGTGCCAGCGCTTGGAGAGGAGACACCGGAAGACGTTATGGACGTCGTCGAGGCTGAGGAAACAGCCAAGGGGACCGATGGTGTGGAAAGCTCTGCGGTGGCCCCCAGCGTGACCACTGAAAAAGAGGCGGGCGAGGGCGTGGACAAGAAACAGGTACTGCCATCCGTTGTTTCGGAGGTGCCTGTGAGCGAGGAAGCGCCCCTTCAAGGGACAAGTGCTCCGGCGGCATCGGCGGATGAGAACACCAATGCGGAGAACGGCGGCCAGTCAACGAGCGCTGGCAGAGCGCCGAAGCGCCCGCACGCCGACGCCGGTGACGGAGCGGATAAGCAGCTCCCTGGCAACGCCGAGGAACCACCAGCGAAAACTGTGGAGGGACGACGACCTTCCTTCAGACCGCAACCTAACGTCGCGACGGGCCGGAGGGCAGCCGTAAAGCCGCTCTCGCAGCACGTCCAGCCCGATAATTACGATGGCGGCGGGACTTCTGGAAGCGTCTAGCGACGTGCTAGGCGCGATAGGTAAGCACCATGCTCCCAGCGTCCTTCTAAAGTACGAAAATGGCGATGCAACAGTCACTGAGCGTAGCAACGCTTAACGTCCGTGGGTTTGCATCGAAAAGAAAGCAAAGTCAAGTATACCGTATTTTAACGGACCAGGACGTGGACGTGTTGGCGGTTCAGGAAACCAAAATAGAAGGGGAAGAGGACACGGGGAGCATGGTGCAGCGTTTCACGTCGAGGTACGATGTGGCTGTTAGTCACGCGGTTGGCACATCGGCCGGGTGCCTTCTGTTCGTTAAGAAGTTGCCAGGACTGACAGTGCAAGAAGTGATTTCATGTATGCAAGGTCGCTTTATTGTTTGTGACTTCGTTTTTCATAACAGCGAATGGCGCGTTCTTTGTGTTTATGCACCGAATGCGGCTCATGAAAAGTTAAATTTTTTCGTGAGCATCCAGCGATATCTAAATAGTGGGCGACAACTCGTCGTTATGGGCGATTTCAATTGTGTCTTAAGTGCTCGAGATAAGACAAGTAGCTGCGCCTTTAGAGACGCAAGCACGGATGTTTTGTCGCAGCTAGTTGGCGAATTTGCTCTAGATGATGTAGCGGAGTGTTTGGAGGGAGCGCGCAACGTGAAATACACGCATTTCCAAGGTTCTAGTCATGCCCGGCTCGACCGTATTTATTTATCGTTGGATGCGATTCCGAAATGCCAAAATTATGTCGTTATGCCGGTGTCTTTTTCGGATCACTGTCTTGTGAAATGTACAATCGGCCCTAGAAACCGAAAGAAAAAATTTGTGTGGGGACTGTGGAAGCTAAACTCCAAACTCTTAGAAGATGAAGCTTTAGTTGAAATAATTGTACTGAAGCTTAAAGAGATAGAACAACGGCCTTGCACCATCATTGGAGAGCAGTGGGAATGGTGCAAACAAGAAATTAAGATGAAAGCTATAGAAAGAGGCAGTTGTATTCGACATGACGAAAAGCGAGAAGAAGCTTGTTTAAGGGCGACACTAAATCAGTTAATAGCGCACGAGTGCAAAGAGCCAGGGGTTTATAATGACGATATCAGAAAACTGAAAAAGAAAATTGAGTTACTAGATGAAGATCGATATCGAGGAGGGCTCGTTTGCGCCAGGGCCGAAAGATGCGCAGCAGGCGAGACGTCCACTAAACGGGCTCTCGGTCTCGAGAAAGCGCATGGTCGTCGAAACGACATAGAAGAGACAGAGTGGAACGGCAACCTCGTGACAGATAAAGACGGCATTGCACATGCGTTTTACGAATACTATCAGCAACTGTTTGCATTTCGCGACAAGAACATGGACAGGTTTAAGCGCGTGTTTCTTTCTTCCTTGCCACGACTAGATGCTGACACAACAGAAAGGTTGGAGCTGCCGATTTCCGAACATGAAGTTGAGCGTGCCATTGATAATCTAAATCCAGGGAAGTCGCCAGGGCCTGATGGCTTGAGCGCGGCTTTTTATAAAGCATTTAAAAAAGTGTTGTCCCCATTGTTAGCTGCAGTATTTAACGAAGGCTACGATCTTAACTTGTTGCCGCCTTCTTTTGCGTCGTCACATACTGTACTAATCCCTAAAACAGAACAAACTGAAAAATTGAGATTGGTGACGTCATACAGGCCAATAGCCCTAACAAATGTTGATTACAAGATACTAATGAAAGTACTAGCAGCCAGATTACAGACCGTTATTAAGGAGATTGTTGGGCCTCACCAGACTTGCGGGATCAAGGGACGGACCATTGCTACGAACATACATAAGGCGAGATGCGTACTGGAGTGTTGTGATGCAACATGCGGTAGCGTTGCGGTTCTGCAACTCGACCTTGAAAAAGCGTTTGATTGTGTTTCACATGATGCCTTGTTTGCAGTTCTAGATTACATTAATGTGGGTTCTGTTATCAGCGAGGGCGTAGCCTTGGCGTACCGAAACTGCACTACAAGATTAATTGTCAACAAGGAACTTGGTGCACCCGTGAACGTGCGACGTTCGGTGCGTCAGGGGTGCCCCCTCAGCCCGCTTCTGTTCTGCATTTATATTGAAACTTTGTGCTTGTCAATCCTTGAGAATGAATCTGTACAGGGCTTCCAAGTCCACATGACGGAGGTCAAACTTTTGGCGTATGCTGATGACGTAGCCGTCTTCTGTACGAACAGAGAGAGCGTTAGCGTGGCAGTCGAAGCCGTGAAAGATTTCAGCACGACCACTGGAAGTCCGGTGAATTGGGGAAAGTGTCTAGGGTTTTGGCACGGAGAGTGGCCATCGACGCCTTACACGTTTGCCAACGTGACTTGGGCCACAACACCGGTTAAGTACTTGGGTGTGCCTCTAGAATGCTATGAAGACAGTGAGCCATTTTGGCGCGATCAAGCCCAAGAAATCCGTGAGAAGGCTGACAAATGGAGCGGTGTGCCGCTGTCTATCTTTGCACGCGCAACGGTGTGTAATCTGTTTTTTGTTGCCAAGTTGTGGTATGTAATGCAAACGCTTCACTGTTCCAGGTTAAACATTCAGAGGCTGCATCGGGTATTTGCCGCTTTTGTTTGGGCGTCGAATTGGGAACGGTGTAGACGGGATAACTTTTTTCGGCGTGTCAAAGACGGGGGTCTTGGGCTAGCACACTTATTCGCCCGACAGCTTGTAAACAGATTCATTTTCTTCCGCGACGTAAATGATCCATTTCTGCGCACTGTTTGCCAAGTAAGGCTCGTGCGGGCGTTGCCAAATTTTGTTGTTGCCACAGAAAGTATGCCAGGGCGCCTTTTTGGTTTTTTAAGAGAAGTCGTAAACAGCGTCAGAATTTTGACAACTCGTTTTTCGATTCAATATTTGAATTCAGTCAATAGAAAAAAATTGTATAAGGATGTGTGCGATGACTTTTTCTCCGTTCCTGTGTACGCAGCCTTGTACAACGGCTATCCGGGTCAAGATGTATTGAAGCGGGTCAAAAGGATGCCAGTTTCCCCAGGAGTAAAAACGTTTTTCTTTAAGCTGCATACTGGAACGTTGTCGGTAAAAACATTTCTTGAAGACAGGGGTTTTTTTCTGCCATGGGGGTCGCTTTGTTTAATATGCAAACAGCCTGAGACAATAGATCATGTTTTTCTACACTGTTGGGAGGGGGTTTATTTTTGGGACGTGCTGCAAAGAACCCTTAAAAAAGACTTACCGTTAGATACACATAGCATCAGGTTCCTATCAACAGATAACGAAGACGGCATACCTTTTGATACCGTCATGTTAATTGGTCTGCACAGCCTCTGGCGGTCCCGGATGGCTGGGTATCATTTAGACCCCGATGCTCGCCCTGCAAGGCTCTACTTTCGTGAAAGTATGCATGCCTTTGTTGAAATGCACAAATTGAAGTGTACAGTTCCAGAATGGCTGCCAAGGTTAGAGCCCTTGATCCATTTGAGAGAATTTTAAAACGACAACGTCATCCCACCTAAGGATGACAGCTTCCTTATTACTATCATTTCCACGTGAACTTTTGGCTGAGTTCGCTTTATTTTTTCCGTGTACGATTTTGTACTGTGTAAGTATCCGGAAATAAAGAAGAAAAAAAGTAGCGTAGCCATGAGCACGCCCGGCTGCGGAACGGAAGGATGGTGGTTCGAATCTCATACTGCACAAAGATTTTTTTTTTTCTGGTCTGACTAGAAAAGCGTGACACCTCTGCTGACAACCTTCTGTCGACAACGATGAGGCATTAAAGGCTTTCACCTTAATATGAGACTTTCAGTCAACATTCCTGTAATGCGAGGCAACATAACCGGGCAGTATTATCATTTGAGTGCAAGCTCTGTGGGGAACATCTTATGGCGTAAACAGTGTGGCAGTCTGAGCTGTATGGAAAGTCGCAGACTGTCCGCATTTTGTGACAGGTTGTGCAGATTGTTATCGAGGTATGTCTAAGCCATAACATACTAGCGCGTAGGCAGTATTTGAAGTGCAACGCCTATGCATACAGGTGGCATACAGGGTGTTTCACCTAATACTTTACACAAGTATTAAAAATAGGCTTTTTGAGTAAGAACGCATTTTCTGGCTTAGCAACGTCAGCGGCGCAGTACACCAGAATACAGCTAAGACGTGCAAGCTAGCAGGATGGTTAACTAACATTGATTAGTTAGCATTTGGGCTCCTAAATTATTGAGGGACGTGTAGCCCGCCGTAAGTAATATCCATATGTAATATAAATATCGGTTTTTAGAATTTCGAAAACGCGGTTACTGTCAGCGCTGTGGCCTCAATAAATTTCGGCGACATCGCATAAAAATACATTCGCTTTATAGAAGCTTGCAGGCAAAGCAACCTCTCCACTGCACGTAACTCGTCAAAATAGCCAAAATTTGTGAGGCAACAGCGCCGAGGATCAGCGCGTTTTCGGAATTATAAAATCTGATATGGATATTACTCACGGTGGGCTAGAAGCCTCTGAATGATAAGGAGACTAACAGTCACAGTTAAAAAGTTAAGTATTCAATATTAGTTAACCACCCTGCTAGTTAGCATATCTTAGCTTTATTCTGATGTACTACATCGCTGACAATGCTACGCCGATAAAAGCGACTCTAGAAGCATATTTATTTAAATTGTGCAGTCTTAGGTGAAACACCGTGTATGTGATATTGGTGAGCTTGCGAGAGGCCCATCTATGTCGTTCTCACCTGTAGTAAAGCAATATTTCTTTTTAAATCTCGTACGATATTTAATCTAATGTAACTGGGGTTTGAAAGCATACTATTTTTTAAAATCTTTGAAGATACTTAATCTAGTGCCACTGGAGTTTGAGTTACGGATACTCCCTCTAGACCGTCGAATTTCGATGGATGCGAAATTCTAGAGACCCGTGTACTGTGCGATGTCAGTGCACGTTAAAGAACCACAGGTGGTCGAAATTCCCAGAGCCCTTCACTACGGCGTCCCTCATAGCCTGAGTCGGTTTTGGATGTTAAACCCCATAAACCAAACCAGACCAAACCATCGCAAAATGCATACTCACTTCAGCTCTTGGGCGATCGTCTGGCAGCCCCCGTAGCAGCCTAGGAAGGTGTACGGCGCAATTTGTCTCTGATGAGCCAAAGGCCGCGATAATGTTACCGCCTCCTGACGAGAAAAGGAAACTTTGTATTGGGAAGCTGCTTCAAGACCGCTGGCGCGAGTAACGTGTTTCCCGAAGAACTAGAGATAACCACCGGGGCGTGCACCTCAAGATATCTAACCGCACAGCATGTATGCACGAAGCGCGGGGTCTGCTTCTTTAAAATCCTTGTTCACTAAAAGTGACGATGCAGCGCTGCGATGACGTTCAAGCGGAGAAGTTTCAGTAAATGGCACTTCTGATTACGAAGCATAAAACAGCCGTATCTTACCGGTACTCACGTATGGGGCAGAAACGTGGAGGCTAATAAAGAGGGTTCAGCTTAAGTTAAGGACAACGCAGCGAGCTATGGAAAGAAAAATGACAGGTGTAACGTTAAGAGACCGAAAGCGGGCAGAGTGGATGGGGGAGCAAACGCGGGTTAATGACATCCTAGTTGAAATCAAGACGTGGTGGTGGTGGTGGTGTGACACTTTTATTAGAACATCCTTTCTATTAGGCGTTCAGTACGTCCTGGGCCAAGGCGACGAGGGCACGTTGCAGTCTCAGATCCAGGGAGGCGAGCCAGATGGGCCACGGTGCGGGTGCGGGGAAAAGAATAGGCGAGGGACTGGAAGGCTGCGTGGCACTGTGTAAGGCAGTGTTCTATGTCTGCATATGTGTGTGGACAGTTTGGGCACTGAGGTGTGGAACCATCAAGAGGAAGAAATGGGCTTGGGCAGGGCATGTAATGCGAAGGCAAGATAACGCTGATCCTTGAGGCTAACGGAGTGGATTCCAAGAGAAGGCAAGTGTAGCAGGGGACGGCACAAAGTTAGGTGGTCGGATGAGATTAAGAAGTTTGCGGGGATACAGTGGCCGCAGCTAACAAAGGACAGGGTCAATTGGAGATACATGGGAGAGGCCTTTGCCCTGCAGTGGGCGTAGTCAGGCTGACGATGATGATATTTCGTGCTACACTACTAAGCTCCGCCATCCATGCTGACTTGAACATTCCCACTGCCATCATATTTAGTGAAGTTAGGATTAGATTCATGGGGTTTAACGTTGCACAGCGACTGAAGCTGAGGGACGCCGTAGTGGAGGGCTCCAGTAATTTCGACCATCGGAACCCTCCACTACGGTGTCCCTCACAACCTCAGTAGTTTTGGGGCGTTAAATCCCGTAAGCCTAAACCTAACCCCTCTAAATATGATGGCAATGGGAATGTTCAAGACAGCATGAGTAGCACAGCTTAGGAGTGGAAGCATGCCTAGCAAGCGTTGGCAGCAGGTTTTCTGTGACGCCGCTGTTCCGGAATAAGCGGCTCGAACATATATGTTCGTATTTAGGGCAACTTTCGTTAATTTCGTTGTCTTAACCCTTGCGCAGCACGATAGCCAAGTTAAGCAGCAATACTGAAGCAAAATTGGGAGGACACTTTGGCAAATAAAGTGTTGAGGGGCGAAAGCCGAGTACACTATGCCGTGACGACTTCCGCTGGATGTGAAGTCACACCGTTCCCGTGGGTATATCGACGTCCGCTCTATTTCGACTTTATTTCGACATTTTGCCTATAACTAATTACCTAATTAATCTACAGTCATTAAACACGGCTTATAGGTTGATTCTTTCCTCTTATATCTGAAGCAACCATTGGTTTCTTTTATCTTTTTAGTTCCCGAGTTAAACGCGTGTGACACGCTTTGTTAACGGACGACAGTATGAGCCATTAAAGTATTTCGCCTTACTATTTCTGTCAGGTGCTTCCAGCTGTCTAAATGGGGCCGCGTCGGTGGAGCGCCTAAACAGCAAAAGCCCTCGCGTTGAGCCGCTAAGCGCTAAGGATGCGGCACAAGTTGACCGAGTAGATTAGGTTGCCAAGATTCTGCGCTGCTCTGTAACGCAATTCTGGGGCCACATTTTCTAACGTATCATTTGCTCCTCGCTGTTTACGGCGACGAAGACCGCGAGGAATGACGTCACGCTGGTTGTTGCAGACACACGCCCAAAAAACAGTGGCGGATCATTGATGACGAATGGCGGATCATGACAACGCGTTTGACACGACGGACGTGTTCTGTCGACGCTAAACCCCTGGCGGGAAAGAAACCTAGGGGGACACTTAAGCTCCGCCTTTAGTGTATTACGCGACAGAGTTGATGGTTTTTTGTAGCTTTCTTTCTTAATTAATGCCTCTTTCTAACAGCACACATTCATTAGTATACATCGGTAGGCGTTCTAGACCACGTGATACACCACAAGACACGCAAGTTCTTCCTTTAACTAATTCTAACGACTGTACCTTGCGATGTCGGTTGTTCTTAAGTTTTGTGATGTAACCAATAGCGTTGTTAACCTGGACACGTGTGCGGGCCTTTGGCATGGGAATTGGGCATCAGCGCCTTTGTTTCATGGAAGTGTAAAATGGTCACATGTTCCTTCCAAATACCTAGGTGTACCTCTTGACAAGTATCGAGATAACGATGGCTTTTGGAAGGAGAAAATTCAAGAACTCTCCACGCGTGAACAGAAATGGTCGGGAAAGGAACTGTCTGTATTCACGCGCGCAAACATATGCAATGTATATCTGGTTTCAAAAGTGTGCTATTTGTTGCAGGTCCTTTCATGCTCTCGACTTAGCATTCAAAAGTTTCATCGTCTCTTCGCAGTTTTTGTTTGGCAGTCCTCATGGGAGAGGACTAAACGTGATAATTTATTTCTGCGTTTGAGAAAAGGGGGTCTTTCCTTGCCGCACTTGTACCTGAGGCAGGTGGTGTCAAGATTTCTGTTTCTTCGAGATCAACGCGACCCTTTCCTGCGGACGTTTATTCAAGTGAGGCTTTCTTCGGCTTTGCCAAACTATGTTATTTCCAGTGTAGACGGGATGAGATACAGTGCAAGTAGGTTTTTGAAAGAAGTGGTCTTTGCTTTCCGGTTTCTTAATGCGCGCTTCAGTTTGGAATATCTTTCTAATGTCACGCGTAAGAAATTGTTAAAAGATTTGCTTGACTCTGTCTTCCCGGAGCCAATCTATCGATCTCTGTATAGTGGAGGCCAAGCAGGAAATGTTTTAAAAAGAGTACGAAAAATGGTGGTGCCAGCGGGTGTGAAGACGCTTTTCTTCAAGTTACACACTGGGATGTTGCCGGTTAAAACATGGATGGAGGAGAAGGGATTGTTTCTACCATGGGGTGCTGACTGCTTGTTGTGTCACAAACCCGAGTCAATAGAACACGTCTTTATTGATTGCTGGGATGCGCTGCTCTTTTGGGACGTGCTCCAGCGTACAATAAAGAAAGACTTACCCTTGACGCCGTATGGGATACGATTCCTGGACGTTGAGCCGGATCTTTATAAATATGATGTAATTTTCCTGCTTGGCCTGCACAGTATTTGGCGAAGCAGGATGGCTGTACGACACTGTCATGAAGATGCGCATTCTGTCCGCGATTACTTCAAAGAAAACATATTTAAGCTACGTGAAGTGTACAAGGAGCTATGTTTTGGAGATGAAGTTATCGAGTTTATGGGAGAGTTGTGTTCCCTGAAACAGTTTTGATTTTCTCACGCGAGTGAAACACATGTCCGCTCTTGATGTTTGAGAGTGCAGCGCAGAACATCTGTTTATGATCTGTTGTAATCTGTCAAAACAGGCAATAAAAACAAAAAAAGTACCTCAGTGGCCTAGCGGTAACGTGCCTGAGCCGTAAATGAAGGGTGATGGGTTCGACTCTCTGCTGATTGCACCAATTTTCTTTTCAGCGTAATCAATTTACTTAACCTCCTTATATGTCATAATGACAGTTAAGTCATGCTACGACTTTACGGTCCCAAATTAACTCGTTTTAATCATTTCCATTCCACGGCCCACAGTCGTACGTCACGACCCACAACACCCTCGACCAATCCTGAATTAGTATGACAATGCGCACGGCTTTTCCAAAATGTTTGGTGAATGTGGAATGGGTTTTTGGGAACACGGTCCCTGTGACTTGTCCGGACTGTATGGTCGTCGGCAAAATATACACTCTAAACAAAAATACGCCTATATGGGAGTAATAAGGGAGTATGCTGTCCTCTAGAGCCCACCCTTTTATAAAAGAGCATGTGCAAGATGACAGTTTACTCCCTGTTTACTCGTTTTTGTTTAAAGTGCACCTAGCACCACCCGCCCAGAGAGGCCGTTACTAGTGATTTGTTAATTGCTTCCCATCTCATGTTATTTCGTCACGATTTGCAGTAACAGCCGATGGAAAGAAAAAATTACACAAAAGGTTTCAAATTACGGCTGCTGCTGAATCCTGCACTGGGAAGGTGTAAATCTTCGGATGCAAAGAGAAATGCAAAGATAGAGAGACTACGAAGGGTGCAGCACAATATTCGCGAGAGCCTTACTTTGCACTCTCCGATGCCCCAAAGATTTTTGCGGGCATAAACTAAACCGCTCGCCTTCTGTAGCGAGAGCTACAGTACGCCTGCTCTTCGAGCCTTCAGCGTGGCACCCCTTGAGCTCCGTGGCCTTGAGCCGGTTGGTCACGTGATGCGAAGTGCCGGCGGCGCGGCGCGCCGGCGAAACCAGCGAAACCAGCGAAACCGAGCTGCAACAGCTGTGCGCATGCGGCGTGTCGAGTGGGGGGAAGGAGGGAGTGGAGAGGGGGAGAGGTGTCGCAGCTGTATAAGTAGGCGGTTTGGCGGAGCTCTCGTGTCACTCCAGGTGTAACCAGAGCTAAACCCCAAACAATTTTTAATTGAGTGTCATGCTAAAAAACGTAGTGCGGTCGCTTTCAGATCCATCGCAGTTAGTCCCAACGCAAGCTTTATTGAATTGGAACAAGCCATCGTCAGTACAAACTGAATAACTGTCAAATGAACGTGCCAATCAATGGGTGAGATTTCTAAATTGACATTTTTTCTGCTCAACAACCAAATTAGAAAAGAGAGAGTGAGACGAACCTTGAGCCCTTCGAGTGCAATCTTGAGTATACCCTGGCTTCCGTCCAGGTACACTTTGTGGACATCCATGACGCCCCAGTGGTACACTTTCTTCTTCAAAAGGTTTTCTTCTACCCAGGGCTTTGCTTTCGTCTTCCTGAGGTCCTTGACGAAGTCTCCGACCGCACTGCAGGCATCGAATTTCGGGAAAAAAACTTTGAGCATAAAACGATGTTTATATGGAATGCACAAAATCGACGTTAAGAATAAAGCTCTAGGCAAAAAAGTAAACATGGAATTTCTGTGTTCGGGCAGCTGCTGCTCAGTCTTCTGAAAAAACTAGCAAGCGAAAAAACCTGTTTTGTTTATTTCTATTGTAAGCATTGTGCGTGAACGTCATCTTCGTTGGTCCATATTCATCATATCCCATCTTAGTCTTCGATGCGGACGCCATTCCTTCAAACAGAAGTAAAGCTTGCTTCAGGTGCTCTCAATCTCGTAGTATTTATTTCAACATATCGCCCCTCAAGTGAAAAAAAGACACCGGAACTGTTCATTGTCTCAACGTAGATTGCTTACAGGCATCATGAAAAACTTAGCATTTATACCATCTCGCCTAGCGGTAGCAATTAGGAGTGTGGTAGGATCGGCATCAGCATTACAGTTGCTCCACCTTGCCACCACGTAGACTGCTCAAGAGAGCTCGGCCTTGAATACAGCAAGCGTATAGAAAACGAGCGCACGCTACTTTCACCACCCCGTCCGTGACTATCATTGACATCCCCGAGGACCACATCGTCAACTGTCCGTGCTATTTATCACTATTGGACTCCACTAGAGCAAACAGACTTTACCGTTCCCTGATGCTTAGTCTTGTGCCAGTTATTAGCTCAAGCCTAGGGTCTTCCTTTTCCACCGACGAAGCTCATCTCTCCTCTCTATTGAGGCTGTGCCGATCCTACAACGCATATAAAAAAGAAAGTGCAAAAAGGCCTCAAATCTTATTCAGCAGCAGCATCGCCATCTTCAGGCAATTAGCACTGACTGCAGTATAAAATCGTCTACCATTATTACCCTCTTATTCCGGCCTCTTCAGTGTAAGGCCTGGTGTCCTGATACGGTGCTCCCAGAGGATTCTTCACCGAAAATATCTGTTTACAATCCCTCTGAGTTCATTACGTAACTTTGAAAGGCTACCCCATATCGTCTCTGCACTGAAAGCCCCAACGATTCAAATTACTTCTTGTTGATTACAGCTACGATAACGCAAATAGTCAAGAAACGCCGGAGCATCAAAGTTAATAACATGCATCGTGATACAATATTTGCATATTGCGAATTACCTTTTCTAAAACCAGCGTGCTTTCGCGCTTGACCGAAACCCAGCATTTGTCCAAGTCTGTCGGCAGCTGATCTTCTGGATGCCTTGCAGGCGATAGAGTGCGGGGTAATCGGTCCATAATTCCTCAGAGTTCTTGTTATTGGCGTTTCTTGCTTGAACGCGCACGATGTCAGGTTGCAAGTTTTTTACCCAAAAAATTTTAGCCTCCACAAATCTGCACTCGGTTAATTTTATGAATTTTTGTGGAGCTGTCCTTGTTTACTCCGCAGCGATAAGCGAGTTTTTCGCTTCTAAGGTGGCAGTTTTTTGTGGGTTAATGAAGTAATTTGGCTCCAGTACATTTCCTATACTATCGGCATCAATACTTGTCTTATTCAAATTGCTAATAAAATAGCTGTTTGCCTCTTTGACGTTTCATGTTCAACATGTACAACATGTTTCATGTCAAACATGAAACGTTCAACAGAGTGACAGGATACGTTTTCCAGTGCACTACTTCCTTGATGTTGGGTTTTAAGAATCGTGGATTGAAAATTGCAGGAAATTCGGCAGGAAGGCCATACCAGTTGCGGACAGCCATCTATAAAAACGGTTGTTGAAATGTTTTGTTGAGAGCACATGCTGGGTGAAAAGCGTTAAGTTGGTTATGCCAGAAAATACGGCGTGCGCGCGGAATCACTTGGTCGACTGGTGGGAAGGTGCGAAGTATAACTTATGAAATAAACAGAGACGAGATGCTGTACGACGGGAAACGAGTGTCGGTGAATGTAATCGAGATTTAACCCTGATATGCTGCTTTGATGAGAGTAGTAAGATGAAATGAATATCGCGGAACGATTCTGAACTGTCCTTATGTGGTATTAGCGAGGTTAGGTTGGTGGGGATGCCAAACATAGATTGTAGTTATTGCGTAACCCTCCCAGATTTGGTTGATAGGGATCCCAACCAGAGGTTGAAGTTATTGGGTAACCCACCGAGATTAGGTTGGTGGGAATCCCAACGAGAGATTGTATTTACTGCGTACAGGGTTGCTACTCTACTCTTCGCTTCTGCGTCCGAATGGGTTTTAAACGCAGCTGCAGACACGTCTCGCACATAATTTTTTTAGACAGTCTATAGACTGTCCATAGACTTATGTCTATAAAGTCTGTAGACAAATCCTAGAGAACAGTCTATAGGCAATACAAATGCTATACACAGTCTATAGAAAATCTATAGATTTATGGCCATACACTTTAAGTAGACTTTTTCTATAGACAGTCTGCAGACTATGAATAGACAAAAAGAAACATCTATAGGAAGGCAACTGAGTCTATAAGAAGTCTATAGACTGTCTATAGACCATTTTTATAACGGACCTAACCACTCGAGAGCTGTTGGCTTCTACATCCTGCGTACATTACGTATTCTTCACTTACTAGTGCACTTCGCAACACTCGGTAGATTACATACAAGAGCCTATGCCGACTAGGAAAGGCGACATTGGTCGAAATAAATTCCTGAAAGCAGCCCGGACGTGACATTTGTGACTGCGTATTACGTGCTGTATTTGCACTCAATTGACGCGGGTGTTTGTCTCGGAAGCTGTTGGACGCTTGAAAGAGAGAGTGAGTGAACAGCGAGCATAGTCTTACAGGGCGCTGACAGAACAGCCGTACTGCGTGTTCCTGCTTGCAGCCGCCAGTGCCAGGAAGCCTTGGAGGTTCCGCGAGAGCGACTGTGCTGTCACCTCACCACCGCACGACAAGTAGAGCGAGTCGAACAGCATGAAGTCGCACAGGCCGTCGTTGGGCACCGCGATAGCCTTGCCGCATGCCACGGTGCAGATGAACGAAGAGTTTGTAGGTGGCTTGTTCAAGAAGTTGATGGGAGCTTCGGGAGAAAGAAAAAACGCGTAGACAAAAGTATATAATTACAGCGGGGCCACGTTTTTGAGGATGCCATCTTATAATCACTAGGAGTCACAGTCGAAAAATACAACATAGACGGTCCCAAAATACAACAGAAATTGTTGTCGTCCTGTAGTTACGACAGATTTGTTTGTTGTTGCGACAGAAATTGTTGTCGTCCTGTCGTTACGACAGATCTGTCTGTTGTTGCGACACAACTGGCTGTCGTTACGACAGGAGACTGCTCAATACTACAGAGTCCCGTTGTTACTACAGGTAGTTGTGTTGTCAGTTCAATACTACAGGAAAATTTGTTGTGACAACAGAAAATTTTCCGTTGTGTTTTTCGATGGGGTCGATCCTTTTATAGCATTGCGATTAGTTGTGAAACTTCCCTCGGAGTTTCATTTGGTGAAGGAACCTTCCTCCGTGATCAGCACCTCTGTCGATAAGGAAGCCGCCGCGCACTAAGCTCCCCTGTAGGAGAACGTTTGCATACTGATACACTGTGACAGGGTGACGAAGGAAGCTTTTATGAAAACACAGAAGTGCCATTACAAAGCGTAGAGTGCTATATATGAAGTGCTGTGTATAAAACTTGAACGCTTTTTCAGAGATTGCAGGCATGTTTTAATGGCAAGCCAAACCAGACATGACTCGAGTTAATACATTTATGAGCTCGTGTTTTTCTCTCTCCTGAGTTAACCCGGCATGTGCACGTGACGAATGTCATATCGTCTGCTAATAAGGCCGCAGATTTTTTAGAGCGTAACCTCCTTATGCTCCCCACCATGTAAGACTACTCGCTTACAACGCAGATCCGACTATAATTAGAATACCCACCTGTAAGGTGGCATCCACATTAACTGCATTTCGTTAACGCTCTCGAGGAGCTGCAGAACAGACCCGCTATATTCATACATGGTCTGTTCTGAAAGTAGTAGGACTCATTTTTTTAAACAAAATTTATTCAAGAGAATAGTACAAACAATTACAAATTTTCAAGGTAGCACCCTTCCGCACCTACACGCTGCTGCCAATGAGTTTTACAGTTTTCGTACGCTTCCAGGAACGCCTGGACCGGAATGCTGTTTAACTCCCTCGTCACGGCCTGTTGAACCACCTCTACCGATCCGTGATGTTTCCCCTAGAGCGTCGGTTTTATTCTCGGGAATGGAAAAAAGTATGGCAGGGCCAAGTCGAGGCATTAGGGGGGCTGAGGCAGCGTTGCCGCCTTGTGCTGGGCAAAAAATCGGGGTCCTCATTCACATGATGAAGAAGATCCCACCGGTTGGCATTTTCCTCCTCTGACAACACTCCCGGCCCCAACTTTGCGCACGCTTTCCTCATGGATAAGTTTTCTGTCACGATCTCAAAAACTTGGGTTTGAGGAATGCTCAAGTCATCAGCAATTCTTCTGATACTCATTTTACGATCACTGTTAAGTAAATGTTTCACTCGCTACACATTTTCGTTGGTCTTGCTGGTCGAAGGGCGTCTGGAGCGGTCGTCTTCCTTCACTCTTTCTTTACTGTTGTATTCTTTCTTGTTTCAGTTTCGTTTCTTTCAGTGTACATATCGTCATCGTCATTCAATATGATTTTCTATATAAGTGGCTTCACTGTGACGAATAAAGGAGAGTGTTTCTGCATACTGCGCTTGCGTGGTCCGGTGTCATGCGTCTGGTCTGAACCAGACACCACATATTGGCGACGAGGATGAACCGCCTACGGTGCAAGGCGACACGGAGCCCTTGCAGCCACGATCTCATCGGCGGCCAGGAGTAACGCAAGAACGCCGGAGGTGCGCAAGAACGCCGGAGGAGCGCAGGAACGCCGGAGGAGCGCAGGAACGCCGGAGGAGCGCAGGAACGCCGGAGGAGCACAGGAACGCCGGAGGAGCGCAGGAACGCCGGAGGAGCGCAGGAACGCCGGAGGAGCGCAGGAACGCCGGAGGAGCGCAGGAACACCGGAGGAGCGCAGGAACACCGGAGGAGCGCAAGAACGCAGATAAGTGAAATTTGCTCACACCACATATTGCGAGGATCAGTATCGGAGCCATGTCACTCGGGTGTTTCCCAGCACCGCCCTTTTCTTGCCTGCACCCGGTGACCCGGCTGTGCCTTGGCAACAGTGGAAACGCGTATTCCTGAATTTCCTGGAGGCCATTGGCGGCGATGAACTGAAGCCGAAGCGTTGCAAGGCAATTCTGCTAAACTCGCTCGGGGTTGAAGGCCAGCGAATATTCTACAGCATCCTTGCACAAGGAGCAGACGTGACTGCGGACGCCAAGGCCGAGGACAAGAGGGACAAGGAGGAAGAGGCGGAGCAGTTCAAGGACGCGCTTGCTGCACTGGATACGCATTTCGCGAGCGCTACGAATGATTTGGTGGAGCGGCACCGGTTTCGCCAAAGACGACAACTGCCTGGTGAGACATTTCAAGCGTTTACAAACAGTCTTCGGGACCTTGCGTCTACTTGCAATTTTGGCAGTGCTACCGATAGCATGATTCGAGACCAATTATTGGAAGGCACTTCGTCACGAACAACACGTGAACGCATGCTTTATGAAGGGTCTTCGCTTACATTGCAGCGTGCTGTTGACATCGGGAAGCAAATTGAGCAAACACAACAAGAGCTCGGGGAATTCGCGCATAGCACTGTGAACAAGATTCAAGATGTGCGAAAAAGGTCAGACGCTGAGCAAGGAAGTTACTACAGGTGCGGCTCGTCATCGCATATGGCTAACTCGACTGCATGTCCGGCGAGGAACAAGCGTTGCCACTCTTGTGGAAAAATTGGTCACTTTTCAAGCATGTGCAAATCGAAGAAAAAGAAATATGCCGTTCGAAAGCCCGAGAAGGTCAACGCCGTCACGGTACTTCAAATCGGTGACCGTAATGCGTCGGCGAAAGATATTCGAGCCAACATTTCTATCGGGAATATAAGATTGTCGTTGATTGTCGACACAGGCGCTACGGTTTCTTTGCTCAGTGAAGAGCACTACCACAAATATCTAGCCGACACGTACTCATTACGACCGCCGACTGCCAATTTGTGCAAGTATTCCGGAGAACAAATCAAGTTAAGCGGTTGCTTTCTTGCTGAAGTATCTTACAAGGGAAACAGAGCCAGTGTGCTTTTTCATGTCACAACCAAGGGCACTTCGCTGCTGGGGCTTGATGCCGTTCGGAGCCTGGGAATCACTATCAACGGCTCAACCTTGAATTGCTGCCAGGTGACATGCCCTGATTCACTGTCTTCAGAATTTACGCACCAGTTTGCGCACTTGTTCACGGAACAGTTAGGGCATGTGAAAGGATTTGTTCACCATTTAACTGCCGTTCATCTGTGAAACCAGTCGTTGCGAAACTCCGACGCCTGCCGCTCACGCTACGGCAACAGGTATCGGTAGAGATACAACGCCTGCTGGCCGAAGATATAATTGAACCTGTCGACGCATCGGAGTGGATTTCACCGATCGTCGTCGTGAGGAAGAAGGACGGTTCAATTAGGTTGTGTGTGGACCTACGTGAAGTGAACAAGGCAGTAATTGCCGATGCTTTTTCTCTTCCGCATACAGAGGAATTACTTCATGAACTAGATGGAGGAACGTGCTTCTCAAAGCTCGACTTAGCATCGGCATATCACCAGCTAGAACTGACTCCGGAAAGTCGGGGACTAACCACCTTTATCACACACGAAGGATTGTTTCGTTTTAAGAGTGTGTTTTGGCCTTGCATCTGCCCCTTCAGCCTTTCAGAGAATGATGCAGCATATTTTGAAAGATTGTAAAGGCGTACTTTGTTACATTGATGATGTCATTGTGTGGGGCAAGACACGTGAGGAGCACCACAAGAATCTACATCAGGTGCTAAAACGCATTGGTGATTCAGGTTTGAAGCTCAACCAGAAATGCACATTTGCTGTTTCAGAACTATCCTTTTTAGGGCATACGGTGAGCTCAAAAGGGCTCACACCATTGCAGTCTAAGGTTGACGCTATTGTCAAAGTGCCTGCTCCTCACGATGTTGCCACTTTGAGGTCATTTTTGGGTCTCGCTGGTTACTATGCTCGGTTTGTGCCGCGATTTGCTGATCTCGTCGAGCCGCTTAGAAGGCTCCTGCGGTCTGGTCAACAGTTCACGTGGGATGATGAGGCTGAGCATAGCTTCCAGCTTGTTAAGACAGCTTTGTCTTCAAGCCCAGTCATACAAATGTTTAACCCAGACCTTGATGTAATTGTTACGACAGATGCTTCTGATAAGGGTCTGGGAGCCGTTCTTCAGCAACGCGATGGTGACAGCGTACGCACGGTGGCCTTCGCATCACGTGCCCTGACTCCTGCTGAGCGGAAGTACTCCGCTGGGGAACGGGAGGCTCTTGCTTGTCTCTTCGCGTGCGAGCGCTGGCACGTCTACTTGTGGGGTAGAAAATTTTTGTTACGTACGGACCACCAGGCACTGGTGACGTTACTTTCAGCTGCCGGTACAGGACGCCGACCTTTGCGTATATCCAGATGGTCAGCTCGACTTTTGTATTATAACTTCGACATAGAGTACCAAAAGGGATCGCAAAATGTCGTGGCCGATGCGCTTTCACGCCTACCTCTTGACTGTGATTCGCAGCAGACGATGCAGGAAGAAATTGTGTCCGTTGTATCAGAGTGCCTAACAAAGGAACGGCTGCAGGTGGCCACTGCTGCAGACAGCACACTGCAACAGGTTGTTGTGCACGTGGTACATGGTTGGGCGCCTAGAAAAGCTTTGCCAGCAGAAGTAATGCCGGACTTTAACGTGCGGGAAGAGCTTTCTTTCGTTGATGGCCTTTTGATGCGTGGCGAGCAGGTAGTTGTTCCGAGTGAATTAACCTCGCTCCTGGTTGGTTTTACGCACGAAGGTCACCCAGGAATTGTGAGGACGAAGCAGAGACTACGTGATCTTTACTGGTGGCCGCGTTTGAATAAACAGGTCGAAGAAGCAATTCATTTTTGTCATATCCGCCAGGCCGCGGACAAGTCCGCTAAACCGTCGTTTGCACCGCTGCAGCCGGTGACGTTTACAGCGCTACCATGGTAGAAGTTAGCAATGGATATAGTGGGACCGATTGACTAGGCCCCTTCAAACTGTAGGTATATGATATCGCTGATCGATTATCATTCCAAGTGGCCTGAGGTTGCCTTTTCATCTACAGTAACGTCACAGAGTGTGGTCGATTTTTTGCAGACTGTGTTCAGCCGAGAAGGCTATCCGGAAGAAATTGTCACAGATAATGGGCCTCAGTTTAGATCGCAAATGTTTGAAACATTCTTGAGAGAGAGGGGTATTGCGCATCGTTGTTCTTCTCTGTACTATCCACAGGGAAACGGCGCGATTGAACGTTTTAATCGCGTGCTGAAAGATTTCATGCAGGTTGCCCGATTGGAACAACGGCCCCTCCAGGCTGCTGTGGTTGACTATCTCGGCATATATAGGTCCACGCCCCATGCGTCAACGGGTGTGTCGCCAGCTAAGTTGCTCCACGGGCGTCAGCCAAGGACAAGACTCAATACAGTGGGTTTGCCGACAAGAGAGGGTGTCCATGCCGGTTCGAATGTTCCTGCTAGGGTTAAGGCGAAGCAGATGTATGCAAAACAGTATACGGACAGGAGGCGAGGTGCGAAAAGACCAGCCTTTAGAGTAGGGGACTTCGTTCGTGTACGCAAGCCAGCAGGCGGTGAGAAAGCGGCGGTAAATTACATGGGACCTTTCAAGATCGTCGGCAGAAAAGGCAAAAATAGCTTTTTGATGAGCGACGGTCGTTGCTGGAACGCGTCTAAACTAGTTCGGGTTCCCTGCAATCAATCGCAGACAATAGAACAATGAGCATGGGAATTGCCTCATCACTACTCGGGTACCGCTGGGCCTGAAAGCCGCGCAGGCGCTGAACAGGGTGAATTGTTGCGATTGCCGGAAACAAGGGCTGAAGTTACTGAAGTGGTTGCTCCTTTAGAGGATTCGGTGGAGCAACCTTTGCGTCGAAGCACTAGGGTACGCCGACCTGTAGAAAGATTTGGGTTTTCTTTACCTGAACAATAAGTGTTTAGTTCGTGTTATTTTGGTTGTTGCAAATTACTATGTTGTATTTTCAAGCGGGAGGCGATGTTGTATTCTTTCTTGTTTCAGTTTCGTTTCTTTCAGTGTACATATCGTCATCGTCATTCAATATGATTTCTTATATAAGTGGCTTCACTGTGACGAATAAAGGAGAGTGTTTCTGCATACTGCGCTTGCGTGGTCCGGTGTCATGCGTCTGGTCTGAACCAGACACCACATTTACCTTCTCGGAAAAGATTGTGCCACTAAAAAAAACACCTGATCTATCCATGGAAACGTCACCGTAGGCCTCCTTAATCATGTTGTGAGTCTCTTTGCCCGTTTTACCAAGATTTGATCGCGTATCGCTGATCCAGTAAACACTCGATGATTCTGCGTGACGAGACGTTTCGACGTTCACAGTACAAGCGACCTCCTCTCTTCAACGGCCGAGAGCCGACTGCCGATTTTCCCCAGCGTTCCCAATATCCCCCTTCAACGATCCTGCACTCGCAGACCACCTCTCGTCCGCCCGTTCGCCCAGGAAAAAACCAGTCCTACTACTTTCACAACAGACCCTGTATGTTCTTGTTACTCCCGCAACATCAGCTTATCTTCATCCGTAAAGGTCAAATCTGATCTGCCGCATCTTACAGTCACCGTCGCATTACTAGTCTATTTATTAATTCGAGAGCATTATATAGCTCTGTGGCGTCAGCAAAAAGTGTCCGCAATTTTGTCCGCAGGATTACGTCGTTCTTTGAAGATATATTTGTAAGAGTGTGATAGTGACAGATAGTGTGTGATAACATGTTGCCGCTCGAAAAATTTGGTTGATGAGGTGAAAGTAGTTAATTAAAAGCTATAAAAACGCGAAAAATACACTCAGACGTCAAAATAGCCAAGGAAGTCGATATAGTACATGGACGTCGGAACAGCCACGGACGTCGATATAGTATGTGGAAGTCTTGCTTTCGCATTGCTCCAATGCGGGCCGCCGCAGTGATTTCAATGTTTCTGTAGGAAGTTTTTCTGTTCGACGCTTCATGAGGAGCCCTACATTTACGCGCCTGCTTCATGTATTTCTTAGCGCACCGGGCACCATTTTCAAGCTTCACCACCACGCGCCCATACCCCAACTTTTTCGACGTCATTCTTTCCCAGGACAGCACCCGACTAGAACGACATTTCACTAAGTATTGCAGCATTCCGTGTAATTGTCGCCGTCCATATACAAAAAATATTTTTTTTTTGTTTTTACCCCACTCTTTATAAGGTACCTCAGTTTAACCCTTTAAACGCCAAATTGATTTCCCCCCAGACAACGGGTGAAAATCTCCCTTTTTTGGAACGCTTTTCATGGACAGATGCTTGGGCAAGTTGGTAACTCATTTTCACCGGAACAGCGGACAACCGCCATGGACAACCGCCACAATCTATCGTTGAGAACTGTAACCAACGCAATTGCCGACTGTAAATCGTCTTTGGCCCTGGGAGCAACGTAAATTGGGAAGGACAGGTGCGGCTCGTCATTGGCGATACTACAGACAATCTCCGATGACGAGTACAGCTCAGGTTGGTGGTCAAAGGGTTAAGGTACTAACATATGATGAAAAATTGACGCAGGTTCGTCGTAACTGTGCCTAACGTTAACTTATAGCGAAAGATGCTTTTCTGCAGTTGTTGATACATTTCATTCTGCAATTTTTTCTGCAGTTTTTTACTTATTTTCTTTGCATTATTTCAGGCACTCTTTTAACATTTCCTTGAAGTCGCTTTTTGTTTTTTATTTCGTTTATTTTAATTTTGATGTTCTTTAAAGTTTATTTATTTTATTTACCTCTTAAAGGTTTCATTTTATTATTTCATTCCATTTTATTTTGTATAGGTTATTTTTATTTCTTATTTTATTCATTGTATTCCATTATTTCACTTTATTCTTGTTTTATTTTTTTTATTTCTCGCACCGCTGCCCCTCAAAGGTCGTTTTTCATGTACCGACATGACCTTGAGGAAAGGAATGAGTAGTGCTTTCGTTCTAAAATGAAATGAGACAATTTGAAACTTTAAATTGCAAGGTTCATTTCAGGTGATGCCGCTATGCAATGCCCTGACTCTAGGTGGCGTGAAATGGCTAAGCGTGGGGAGGCGCAGTAAGGTTTCGAGAACCATGACGCTGACTCATAAACGCGACACCGTCTTTTCTTACCGGGCTGTGGCCTAGCGGGGTCAGAAGAGCGCACTGCAATAAATGCTAACCTGTGACAGTGGTCTGGCTCGCGGTAGGCGTTGTGGAGTGGGTGGTAGTCGGCGGAGTGCGAGGGGTACTAGGCGAGGAGGAACTCGAAGTCGGCGTTGTGTGGACTGTGGAGATCGCAGGTGCAGAGGCGCTCGTCACAGGCTGAGGCGGCAGGGTTGAAGAAGGTAGTGTTGGGTAGGTCATCGTCACAGGTGGAGTTGGTCGGATTGTTGGAACGACTGGTGGGGCAGTTGTTGGCTGCGAAGGCATGGTAGGTAAAGAGACGAGTGGAGTTACCGTTTCTTCAGGCCGCATTCTTCAGATTACAAAGCAGTTTAAAAGAAATCATAACCTCCAAATTTGCCACCTGTAGTACCAACATTTAAATGCTATTATCAAAACTGGTTACCGCTCCAGGAACTTAACAGGTACCGCGAATCGCCTGTGGTTTTCACTTTATATACTTTGTGCATCTAGCCCGATTTGCATCCGATTTGTTGCCATCAGCCTTTGTATGCAAACGCAAATCAGTGCCCTGCTTGGAAACGCTACGTCGTGGATTCGTCACTTTGGCGTTAAACGGGCTTTGAGGGTGACTCTCTGTTGAACTTTTGATGATTAAAATTCCTATTTCTGATCTTTGTGGCTGTGCTGATTCTTGTCCGACAGAAAGAGGTATATTTAATGCCGAGAGAACTGGATTTTAAAGTGAAACATTTTTTTTCGAACACTGCATTTATAACGTCGAGGTAAATGATAAAAAGGGCCCCGGAACGGCGGTGGGAACAAATGCCACAGGGGGGCTAGGGTTCCAGATATGCAAAATAAAAACACTGACGTCACTCAAGCCCCGATTTCAGAAACTGCGGTGGGAGAACAATTAGTCACTTCAGAGGTATAAATTCATTGTCTAACCGCTGGCCGCTAGCAAATCATCCCGTAGAAGTGGAACTGTTTGTCTCATAAACGAGCTGTTCAACCTAAGTAAGATAGCACTAAGCGCCCACTTTCCTGTTGCTTAGATAGCAATGCGACCTTTAGAAGCAGATAAGAGCTTCAACGTATGGATCCGATGCGGATACTGACCAATCAGTACTCATACTTTGAGAACAATGTATGTGTCAGTACACGTTAAAGAACCCCAGGTGGTCGAAATTTCCGGAGCCCTTCACTACGGCGTCCCTCATAGCCTGCGTCGCTTTGGGACGTTAAACCCCCAAAAACCAAAGCAAACCAAACCATGTATGTGTTTATCGTATAGGGTAAAACATAAAAATTCGTTCCCGGACGCGTCGAGGTGAAAATGAGCCGAGCGATACCTGTTCGGTAGTTTTTGTTTGTAAGTCGGGAGGGGTGACATCGCTCGGCCTGGGTCCACGCCTGGGGGGTCCAGATTTGTCGATCACATCCTCGCCCCCCGGTTGCCCCTCGTCTTCGTTGTCGGCGTCGTCATCGCCTATGCATTAGAACAAGACGAACATTTTATTTTGGTAAATAAAAGCGCAAAGTCCGGCTCAAGACAACGCACAAGTAATTTACGGCGAATTTGTCATTCAGAGATGAGAAATTGCGCATCGAAAAGCCGCTTCGTCGGTTGGTCACAGCGCATAAAAGCCTGTCTCTAGCTCACAGCAGTTACACACAAGTCGTACATTCATCAGCAGTAACAACTGTCACAAATGCCAGGAAAAAGGGCGCCAGTAACATGGCATTTATTCGCCAGTCAGCGTAGCACGAATGGCTGCTGTGAAACCTACTCCATTCGACAGGCAGCGTTGCTTGCAAACAACACTGACTTCTGCAGCATAGACGCAGTCGCTTTGACGCACGGCTGCTTATCGTAAGGAAAAATTTAAAATTGGTTTTTGAGAAAGGAAATGGCGCAGTATCTGTCTCACATATCTCGGTGGATACCTGAACCGTGCCGTAAGGGAAGGGATAAAGGAAGCAGTGACAGCGCAAGGAAGAAAGGGGTGCTGTAGTGGAGGTCTGCAGAATAATTTCAACCACCTCGGGTTCTTTAACGTGCACTGACATCGCACAGTACACGGGAGCTTTTACTGCGAAAGCAATACTACTCCCAAGAACGGCCTTTCGTGTAGCGGCGGCCACCTGGCACGTTTGACCTTTAGAATGACACCTGACGTCATACCATGCTTAGTGACGCCACAGCGTGACGTCGTACCAGGAGCGAGAGACGGGCTACCAACTCGGCTCGTCGGGTAACGGCGCCCGCTTGGCACGGCGCGCCGCGCTCCTCCCGCTAGAGGCGCTAGTGACGTTATGGCGTGACGTCATACCAGGAGCGAGAGACGGGCTACCAACTCGGCTCGTCGGGTAACGGCGGCCGCTTGGCACGGCGCGCCGCGCTCTTCCCACCGCTTTCGCAACCTACCAGGCTTAACCAAAGCTAAGCCCCCGCCAATTTTTTGTGTTCGCCTCCATCAAATGGTCGCCGCGGTCGGGTTCGAACCCGGGAACTCCAGCTCAGTAGCCGAGCGCCCTGGCATATGAGCCACCGTGGTGGGTCAAGTTTGAAACCTGGCCGCCGTGGGTGCATTGCCATTAAGGATAAATGAAAAACCGTCTGTGTGCTGTGCGACCCCACGGTGGTCGAAATTAATCGTGAACCTTGTATCTAGGATTCTTGCAGTTGTAGCGTATCTGCGTTAGTAAACATAAAACTACACGTACAGTGGTGAGCAGCCTTGTCTAGAGCGCTCGGGCGGTGCACTTCCTTGGAAACAAATCCAGATTTTGTGGCAGCCTCTAGGGTCCAGCTTGCAACGCTTGCACGGAAGTAGCGCCAGATAGCCTCGTAAACAAAGTAGGCACGAAAACTTTGCCCTGTAATGAGGGGCTGCTCTCTAATTTCGGTTTTTGTTACCAAGTGCGCACTGCTCAAGCGCTCTAGACAAGGCTGCTCACCACTGTACCGAAAAACATAGACGACATTCATTTGACAGTTTGAACTATTTGTACGGCGCCAGCGACATAGAGCAAAAAAGTTCATGCGGGCACTTTGTTGACCTAAAGTGCGGTGAGGCGAAAGCCTTCAATTCGGTGTTGCTGCTTGTGTCACTGATGTGTGGTTAAGATGTTAAGGTTCGCCTCTAAAAGTGGTACGCGACAGCGTCTTGCAACGCTTCCACAGAGAGCACAGAACGCCATCGCCCGTTCGGCCCTGCGCCTTGCTCGTCGGTAAATTGGTTTTTGAGGAAAGGAAATGTATCTGTCTCGCATATGTCGGTGGACACCTGAACCTCGCCGTAACGGGGAGGGAGGAAGATGGGAGTGAACGAAGACACCGCATTCACTAGACGCGCCTTTGTTCATTCCAAACCATCGAGCTGGCATGGCGGAGTGGTTAGCGTGCCCGTCTCGCACTCCAGAGGCCCTGGTTCGATTCCCCAACTCGACCGATTTCCTACTACGTTTTATTTATTTATCTGGTCTGACAAGAAAAGGTTAATTAGGCTAATTGGTTAATTAAACAATTAACTAAACTCATTGCCACTAACTCGAGGCATCACTATACGTTCCCTTTAATTGGTTGTATAATTACTAGCCAAAGTACGATTGGCCCCGTTTGAAATTCACGTACTGTAACGCCACGACCATGTCGACCAATTGAAAAGCGTAACATTTCTGTCGACAAATCCTGCTTACAACGATGAGGCATTAAAGGCTTCCGCCTTAATAAACCGTGGATGAGATATGCCTCAGAAATGAGCTGACTATTCTGAGACTCCCAAGAATGCGTTGTGGTCTTGATAATGCGTGGCAGTGAGTTCTGACTTAATGAGACAAAATGACGCTGGCTTCCCATCATCACTTCCATCGCTGGCATCGCTTCCA
Source organism: Amblyomma mixtum (assembly GCF_055824585.1). Taxonomy (NCBI): domain Eukaryota; kingdom Metazoa; phylum Arthropoda; class Arachnida; order Ixodida; family Ixodidae; genus Amblyomma; species Amblyomma mixtum. The sequence continues at coordinate 69,102,732 of NC_143015.1, read as the reverse complement.
GCTTATATCCCAGCTGCGCGGCGTCACTCTGCGCATGCGCAGTGCGGCGCCATGGTTGCCATGGTACTGGTTGCCTTGGTAACGGCGCATGCGCAGTAGTGGCCTTTGGCAGGCACCGCGAAATGCGCTTCTGCTAGCATAGTGTAGCTTTCGCTACGAAAACACTTGCTGCTATACTGACCATTCATCGTCTTTCACATAGCCTCAAGTAGAATTGGAGGGGAGACCCACGCTCCGCCTTAAGGGTATGACGCGATGGCGGTAGTGGAATAACGCCCATATATGTGGAATTGGTCATTATGGACATTGCATTCATAAATCCCTGGGAATCCTCATACCACTCCTGGCGCAGTGGTGCAGCGGTTAACCGGTGCGCCACTGCCCCCCTGCGACGGCAGGTGCTGCCAACAGGGAGGCTTGTGCCAGCCGGGTTGCTCTTCCCGAGGAACCTCTCGCACGAGAAAACATTAATTTAACTGCCACCTGCCACGATGCATAGTTAGCTCACAATCCAGTGGGCAGGTTGTGATTACGTCACAGGGTCACGCGACCTAGGCGGCCCACCTGCCATCTAGGTGACCCAACTCTGGCGAAATTTTTGCTCACAACGCCTACGACGACACCGACGACGGCGAATTTTCTGCAGAACCGGAGCTTTAATGCTATCGCATTAGAAACAACCGCAAAACGCACGCAGGCAAGTCATTCACAAGCAGGCGCAGAGTGCACCCATTTTTGCTATCTATCTATCAGTCAGGAAAACTCAACACAAACTGCAACAATAGAATGTCACTTTTGCGCAGATTCGCTGCCTTTTTAAGCTGTTGCTACAAAGTCAAGTGGGGTACACTTACTGGCGACAATGCCGGTGAAGACCGCCACAAACAGCAGGAAGCCGACGAGCATGAGGACACAGGCCATCAGCATCACGGCCCCCCAACCGTCGTAGTCACTGTTGCTACACGAAGAACGAGACGACGGCTTGGACGCAGCGTGTTGTCACGTGACGGCTACTACGCACTAAACACGAATTCGCCTATACGGGAGTAAAATGGGTGTAAGCTGTCCTCTACCGCACTCGTTTTGTTGTGAAAGCAGCACTACGCTAGTCGCCGAGCCATTTTGCGGAGCCGAGGAAAGGCCATACTGCGCATGCGCGAGGAGCAGTGACGTCAGCAGCGATGCAAGGGTGCACCCTCTAAGCAGAAAGGAGTAAAATGAGAGTAGGCTGTTCTCTAGCGCACTCCGCTTTGTAAAGAGGAGTGCAGCTTACTCCCATTACCCCAAGCTTACTCCCGAGGACAGCTTGCTCACATTTTACTCCAATATAGGCGAATTAGTGTTTAGACTGTAGGACCAAGTAGGAGTGCGAACGAGGAATTCGAAGAATGTTGCAATGAAAACTAGTATGCACCTTCTAGTCCACAACTGATTGATCGATTGAATACTTTATTTAAACAATGGCAGTTACTGCAGCCTTGGGTGGACCGCCTATTTCAGCAGCCCATTGGCCTGCGCCGCAGCGTGGACCCTCCCCCTGCTCCATATTGGGATTGGGAAGTCTGTCTATGGCAGGATTGAATTGGCATGACCACACCATGTGAAAAGCTGTCACTATTTCTCCACAGTGTGGGCACTCTGGTTTGTAGAGTTAGGGGTACCATTTGTGGAGTTCAACTGGAGTTACGAGAGTGGCTGTCTGCAGCCGGCGAAGGGTGTGTTCTTTTGCCTTGTATAGAGTTTTATGATGTGTGGGGTATGCCTGTCTGGCCTGTCTGTAGGCCTGTAGGTGTTCGGCGAAATGGATTATGGGCTGTGTAACGTGTTCCTCTGCCACATGCTAAGGGGGAATCCCGGTATCATTCCCTCCCGCGTATTTCGTGTGGCCTGGAAACCATTTGACTGAGGCTTGATTAGGAAGGTGTTTGGCTAAGAGAGTGAGGCCTGATTGATGGATTAGTCATTTGTTTATATTTCTGCCGGAATTTTGTGAATCTGACAGTACGTTAGTGTGTGGGTTGGTAGCTAGCGCTAGCGCAATGGCTACCTCCTCTGCGTGAGTGGGGTTGGATGTGCGCACTGACGCGCGGTGCGCAAAGTTTCTGGCCAGGCGAATTTTCGCGCAAAGGCCGTGCGACCCGAAGAGTAGTCGCTTTGAAAAGGTAAGTTTGTTTTCGCGTTGACCTGCAAGTCAATGTACTAAAAGAAATAGCGGACGTTGCGGTACGCTTGTCGCTGTGACATTGAACGCTGGCTATTTGAGCTCTCTGCTTCAGGGCAAGAGGATGAATCCCGGTACTTTACAAGGAACACGGGAAAGGCTTTAAGGTAGCAGTCGTGAACTAGGGTGAACTGTACCAAGCACTGGGCTGAGCACTGTTCTAAGCTACTTTTGCGAAGGAACACGATAATATTTTACAAGAGAATAGATTAGATCGATGTAAGCACGGACGCAGAAGCACAGCAAACAATTACTTGCTTACTATGATCCCATTTCTGCAAGGAGAAAATATTGGAAGCGTTAAAAAAAAAATACATGTTACTAAATTTATTAGCCACTAAATATTTCTGCCGTCCGTGAATACAGGGACACTTCACAGGAGGATGTGTGCTCTATTGCTGTCTAAAAAACGATGTTCACGCTCTCGCCGATTGGAAGGCTCCATTTAGTGACGCTGGAGTTATGATCACTGGATTAGTTTTAAAATTCCTGTTTAAACTAGGTGAAAACGAAGAGTTTCTTAGGACTGTGTTTTATTAAAAATTAGTTAGAAATGAAAACCTTTTCTCGATCCAGCTATGTGTAAGTGTCGTTGTCTACTACATCCCTTCATGACTTCAGGCTACCGTTTTTGTAGCGGTGCAAAAAGCGCCAAGTAATTACCTTTCCGGAATGTCTGCTAGCAACAGATCCTTAGGCAATAGCTACTGTTGGAACACTTACCGGTAGACACTGCTGGAAACTCGCCTGCATTAAAAAAATAAGACGTCGTATTCATGTGATTGTAGGTTAAGATGTCAAGAAGCAGCTGGAATGTTCACAATTCCCACTAGTTGAACACGTCTTGTTCACCAGCGAGCGACACAATTCAACTCTCATTTGCTTTCGGGCGTTATTGAAAAGAAGTCGGAGACGGACGGACGGACGGACGGACGGACGGACGGACCGACCGACCGACCGACCGACCGACCGACCGACCGACCGACCGACCGACCGACCGACCGACCGACCGACCGACCGACCGACCGACCGACCGACCGACCGACCGACCGACCGACCGACCGACCGACCGACCGACCGACCGACCGACCGACCGACCGACCGACCGACCGACCGACCGACCGACCGACCGACCGACCGACCGACCGACCGACCGACCGACCGACCGACCGACCGACCGACCGACCGACCGACCGACCGACCGACCGACCGACCGACCGACCGACCGACCGACCGACCGACCGACCGACCGACCGACCGACCGACCGACCGACCGACCGACCGACCGACCGACAGACAGACAGACAGACAGACAGACAGACAGACAGACAGACAGACAGACAGACAGACAGACAGACAGACAGACAGATAGATAGATAGATAGATAGATAGATAGATAGATATACAGACAGACAGATAGATAGATAGATAGATATACAGACAGACAGATAGATAGATAGATAGATATACAGACAGACAGATAGGTAAACAGACAGATAGATAGGTAAACAGACAGATAGACATACAGATAGACAGGTAGACAGACAGATAGATAGACAGACAGACAGACAGATAGATAGGTAGACAGACAGACAGACAGACAGACAGACAGACAGACAGACAGACAGACAGACATAGAGACAGATAGATAGATATACAGACAGACAGATAGATAGATATACAGACAGACAGATAGATAGATATACAGACAGACAGATAGATAGATATACATACAGACAGATAGGTAGACAGACAGATAGACATACAGATAGACAGACAGACAGACAGATAGATAGACAGACAGACAGATAGATAGGTAGACAGATAGACATACAGATGGATAGGTAGACAGATAGACATACAGATAGATAGGTAGACAGACAGATAGATAGGCCTAAACGAGCGCACACTGCTCTTCACAGAACAACGTGAAGCAAGCCGTTGGCTGTTTGATATCATGTAAACGTGACAAACTAGACAGTGAGTGATGACGACGTTCTCGCAAGACGAATTATTCGTACAGGTTTCAAGAGAACATTTCACGATTTTGTTTGGAAAGAGGAGAGCGGTGAAATGCTTTGAAAAGTATGAATATGTGGTCTAACTGGTTCGCCAAATCTTTAGTTCACACCAATGAAATCAAGGCAACGCCAACTGAGGCAAGGACGCGAAAGAAGAGACAGAACTTGGCATCGGCTCCAAAATTAGAAACAAGTTCCTCCAGCGCTACAAGCGGCTCCTTTACGACGGGAACCGATGCTAAACACCTCAGTAGCGAATAGGATAACGGCTGTGGACGGTGCGTACTTCTAACGCTGTCCAAACAAACCTACGAGCGAAAAATGACGACCTCCTCGGCTGAACACTACAAGCGCCCTAGAGCCAAGCATCTAGGCCTGGATGCCGTTGTCTCGCGTTTGTAGCTCACGTTGGATAACCAGGTCAGAAAAGACGCCTGTTCAGCTCTGCAGTTCCTCGACTTTTATGCTCAAAGCTACCGTCCACGGCCTCTTTGGTCACGGTAAAAGACACTATTAGAGTACCATGCCACCGTTACCGGATTAGTCCAATAAGCGTTGCAGTATGAAAGCCATTGCTAGCGTTCGGAAACCAGGTGCTCAGTTATCAGGCTAAATTAGGAAAGCCGGCAGGAAAGCACGTTGTTCTGATAGCCTCGATGACCCGGTGTCGGGTTTTCTGGCGCCAGCATAGCTTTCACAACAGTGGCAATAAATAGCGCAACTTTGAAGATTTCCTTATTGGAACTTGCAAAAATATTTATTCAGTTAAAAGCGATCGCTTTTAAAAGGCAATGTTATATCAACAATTTTCTGCATGCTTCAACAGCCAGGGGCCCTAAAGGATTGTCAAGTCTACGCCAGTCTATGTTTTAACGTGCTATTCTTAAACACTAACAAGAGTTAAAAAGAAAAACTTATTTCTTTGTCACATAGTAAAATGATTGTTTTTATACCATTTCCGAGAGTTATACATATATGAGAGAAGCCAACAACTACACAAACCAAGGGAGAGAGGGGATTTTTAATATATTTATTTATCTTGTGCTGTTGTTCGATTTAGAATATTACTGAATATGTTATCGCTCAAAGCTAATTAATTAGAAAAGCAGAAGAAAAAACAACCACATGCCGCCGGTGGGATCCGAACCCACGACCTACGAATTACGCGTCCGGTGCTCTACCGCTGAGCTACGGCGACGGCTGTCAAATCTTCTGCTTTCAGAGGTATTTTTATGTTTACAAATAACCTAACCTTGAGAGTGTTCATCAGCGACACCCACGTTCTTAAGCGCGGACGTATAACGTCCTGAGTTACCGCTGATGTGACGTAGAACGTCATCGATCGGCGAGGGTGGAAGCTGTGTGAGAACCCTCTTATGCTTCCTATGTCGTCAAGGCTGCCAGAATCGAGGCCCTCGCTAAGCACTTAAGCAAACAAGGGAAGAGGAATGAGGGGCTCGTTATAAATATGAGAGAAGCCAACAACCACAGAATCCACGGGACAGAGGGGATTTTTAATAATTTATTTTGTGCTGTTGTTCGATTTAGAATATTACTGAATATGTTATCGCTTAAAGCTAATTAATTAGAAAAGCAGAAGAAAAAAACAACCACCGGTTTCTTTCTGTCTGTCCTTTTTCAAAAAGGACAGGGTCTGTACGAAACGTCGACTAGCAATAAATGTTTACCTAAATGAAGCGTTTCTGAATTTCACATTTTACCTCTAGCAGTCAAGTACGTTTATGTTTGTGCTATATATATATATATATATATATATATATACATGCACGATACTTTGCTCTCCAAAAACAGCAAGCAGTGGATAAATGTGACGCCGACATAAAGACTGCTTTATGTTTTTATTCACCGGACTAGTAGAGCATAAGCCTCTATAATGTGAGGCGTGACGTCATTCCTAGTCCACATGTTCTGATCGTTCTGACTTCATCTTTAAACAATCTTTTGCGGTGAAATATTCAAAATATTATAAACAATTTTATCCTTTTCAAGTGTCTCCAAGCGGATAACACAGCAGACGAAGAAGTGGTCGAATTTGCTCGGAATGTACCAAAAGTCATATATAGCGTTCATGCAAAAACCACGCTCTTGTGACTTTACAGTTATGACGCGTTGCAAGTTAGCGATGCGTGGCTGATTCTTCATCTTTGGTGGTGTGGCGCGTATTGGCTGCTGTTAGAAAACCTGTACTTACTCGCAAACGCTGACGTCGAATAATCAGCTAAGGAAGCAAACGAAAAAAAAATATATTATCATAATAAAGAACAGATGCCGATAATAATATACAGTAATCACGAATAAAGTTTTAAACAGGCATACTAAAATGAAACAATGAATGCCATAAATACCGCTGCCATCCTGAAAGTAAGAATGCCTACGCATCTGTGCAAGTAGGAACTCTTCATATATACGCAACTCAAGCAGTTTAAAATTACAACACGCTTCATACTTTCATCGCCGCACTTCTTGTCCAACAATTCTCGACAACACCATTTTTGAACGGGACAGATTTTATGCACATAATATTTTCGTATATTGTGAAATTTCTCTATAACAATCAATACGTGTGCATATCTCCCGTCGGCAGGGTTGCATTGTTTTGCTATTATCATTCTTTTCCTATGGTCAAAAGCGCTCCCCACTGGTTTTCTTTGGCAGTCTTAACTGCTTTATGCGAGTGATAGAAAAAGTTTGAAAGATTTTGCTGCACATCGGAAGAATGGATCATTTTCTTGAATATTTCCATAACACTACCGTACAATTTCCCGATGTTCAAAAATTTTGATGGAGAATGTCGGGCATGTATGCGTGTTATGCCGTCTACGTTTACCGAGCTGCTCATTAGTCTGTTATAATAATCTCAATCACGTTTTTACCAAGTGAACCGAAAATTTTGTGTTTTCAGCCACGACACAGGCGAACACCGTCCGGGAGCCATGGCGAGAGGAGAACATGATATCGAACATAAAGCGGACAGCGAAATGCTCCGTCCGTACGCTAGAGGAGCCTCAGCGCTGCGAGCGAAATTCGCCTTGCGGGGTCAAATGACGGCGAAACGAATATTATTAATTCGAATGCACTATATGCCTCACCGGAAGTTGTCCGCAAAATGCGTCCACAGGAAGTGATACCTCCCACGTGACCTCACAAGAAAAAAATTGGCACTGGTGTAGCTCTGGTTAAACCTGGAGGATTGCGAAAGCAACGAGGAGAGAGAGAGAGAGAGGCGATGGAGAGCGCGCGGCAGCGGCGGCGGCCCCGGCACTCTAGCTATGCGCTGCTACTGTGGATGCGCAACTGGTGAGCGCGGCGGCGGCCCCTCTGAATCACCCGCGCAGCGACGGCGGCGGCGCACCAGCTGTGCGCCATGTGAAGTCACTGCTCCTCGCGCATATGCGCAGTATGGCCTTTCCTCGACTGCGTGAAATGGCTCGGAACAAGCGTAGTGTTGCTTTCGCAACGAAAGAATTCGCCGGCAATGCGGTTCGAAACCAAGCCCTCTGTGTGCCAGGTGGGCACGCAGCGTATATGCCGCGAGGGGTCGTTGGTTCAAGCGTGTTAGAGAGGTACGAAGTAAACGCGTTGTGGTGTTTATTGGGGTTTAACGTCCCGAAGAAACTCAGGCTATGGGGGACGCCGTAGAGAAGGGCTCCGGAAATTTCGACCACCTGGGGTTCTTTAGCGTGCACTGACATCGCACAGCACACGGGCCTCTAGAATTTCGCCTCCATCGAAATTCAGCCGCCGCGGCCGGGATCGAACACGCGTCTTTCGGGCCAGCAGCCGAGCGCCGTAATCACTGAGCCACCGCGGCGGGGCGCGTTGTGGTGTGTATGACGGTAAAGTGTGTTGGGGATGATGACCAATGTTAGACAGAGATCGGTGTGACGTGACAACGATGGCTTGCTCAGAAAAAGTTGCTGACGTTCAAACGCAAATGCTTCCGCAATTCTCAGTTGCAGGTAGACTGCAGTGCTCTCCATTTTTTTTGAGGTTATCAGCGCCGCGTAAAATCCGAGTGGTCGATTCATGGCTCGAAAGCCAATGCGACATGGCGACGAGCGTATCGATGCATGTATGAGAAAACGTGTGTCCTAGCTTGGAGCTAACTAACAAACAGTCATGGGGCGTGTATCTAAATATTCCGTTCCACAGAGCACTGATGAGTGCGTTCCGAACGAACGCCTCAGAACTACCACAGACCTCAGCTACCAAAGCACAGCTACTACGAAGTCCAAGATTCTCGGACAAAGGTGTTGAAAACTAGAAATTTGTGTGATACTGTTACGGAAATATTGAAGTTAATGGTCCATTCTTGTCATATGCAGTAAAATCTTTGCTTTAAAATATTTCCATCGATCGCAACGAACACTTAAGACTCCCATAGAAAACCAATGGGGAACGCTTTTGATAATACTAAAACGCTAATAGAAAAATAATTCAAGACTGCCAACGGGTGATATGCGGACATAATTATTGTTATAGTGAAATCTTACGTTGTATGAAAAAGCTGCGTTCCTAATGGTTTCCCTCTGAAAAATGCTTTTGTCCAGAATTTTTGGGTATGAGAATTCCGGAGTAACGCCACTATTGCTCAACGGCAGAAGCCTCGGAGAAACGCGCGCCATTGGAGCCAACGTCTTCGGGCTGTAGTCGCCTTAGAATTCCCGACGCTTTCTTTCATGGTTGTACCTATTCTCGGCGACGAGGCAGTCTACAATTCCTCTATTGAAATAATTAGGGATGTTGAAAAAATTTTCCAGAGACACAAATTCTGCAGTAGGCTGTTTCTCCCTTATAGGTTGCCTTTTTGGCTATGGTATATTTTTAGAAGCATGAATCGCATAGCTCCTAAAGACAACATCCTGAGCTTTTATGACAACCAGTAGGAATAGTACAGACTAATGTGTTCCATCGAGAGATCCAAATTAATGGTGCTCATGAATTTTAATTGCGCAAGGACAGCTTTGACCAAACAGCACCATGGCACAAAGTTTTTTTCTTCTACACAAGGTCGGGCCACAGGCCTACTTTTCAAGAATTTCACCCCATAAAAGCCCAGCACCAGGTCAGGGGCAAAACTGTACCCACTGGAAATCAGTGGGCACTCCGCAACACTGGGCATCGAAACTCACGCCTCCCGACCACGAGGTCACCGCTGAGGTGAAAAAATGCAAATCAAAAATAGGACAAGTATACTGCCGCGACAGGTAACGTGACGCTGGAAGCTCACGTGACCTAGGTGGCCCCACCTGCCTCTTGGGTTGCTCTCTGGGGACCAGCTGCCAGAGGCATGCTCGTGATTTTTCGCTCACTTCGACGACGCCGACAACGTCGATACCTGAATTTCTGGACAATGAGACCTCTTACGCTATCGCGTTAGAAATTCCTCTGTTTGCTATTTTCACCTCCGGGTACAGCTCGACGATGTTCATCTTTCTATGTCTGCGTGATCAAGCTTAATCTAGACAGCATAAGATCCCAGTAGTTCCCTCACCCATGTCCCAGGCGTCCAACGAAATCCTTTCTTCTTCGAGTGGCAAGCAAGGGTCCTCCTGGGCGATGCCGCGGCACTGGAGCAGACGTCCGCATAAAGGACCAGCCTTCTTCTTCCTCCTCTCGCTCGAGGCATGTGCGGCCGAGCAAGGGCTCGGTGCATTGGCGATTTTGACATGGTCCCCGAACAATAAGGTGCGCAAATATGCGAGATGTAAAGCGGTGTTAAAGGTCCTAGTTCACTTATTAAAACAAAAGTAACAACAGATTTACGGGAGCCGGAGTTCACATCGCAATTCGAGTAAGCATTAAAGTTACTGGCAGGTGCCAAGAGCGGGAAGAAGTGTCACCGTATACATATGGGTTTTTAAATAGCACTTTTTCCGCAATGCGAACAAAAGCCGAAAGAAGTGCAGACGTTTGTATATGGATAGCACAACTCGAGCTGGTTCGTTTTTCATCTCGAATCAAAACAACACAAACCTCACAAAGGATACAGAAAGGGAAAACGTGAGTGGGCTTCGCTAGTGTTGGTTGGGAAGGTGGATTTTGCTTCTAAAATACAGCTTCACCGCAATGCTCCTCGCTTTACACAGAATTTTATTTCATTCCTCTGTTATGCCACTCAGGGTAGAGGCATTACAGATGAGTGGTAAGAACACACAAAAATGAAGGAGAAAAAAGGAGAAGTTACATTAACAGTGAAATAGAACCTGAGTAGACAATGTCACCTATATTGCAACGCGGAACTGTTCCTTATTGTTTATGCATACGACGTCTGCGGGAATCTAAACAGGTCTCGTGATATCGAGCATGCTATTAACTAAGCTAATCGGCTGCTAGGCTGCTTCCATAGAATTTTTTTCGATGTTCCTTCTTCCTGACGAGTTTTGGCGTAGAAAACACTAATGCGCTCGAAAGTGAAGTATGCTACACCGTTGTGGGCCCTACTCAAGCCAACCTAACTACTGCTCTCAAGATGGTCCAAAACAAATCCGTGCGTTTCATCCGTAGAAACGCCCCACAGCAAGCATATCTACTACGGAAGTAAGTATTTTCCTCCCATCACTGTCACTTCGTAGAAAAGTGGCTCGTATTGCACTGGTTCACAAGTTGTACGATCTTGCAGCCGCGGTGGCTCAGTGGCCCAGTGGTTATGGTGCTCGACTGGTGACCGAAAGACGCGGGTTCGATCCTGGCCGCGGAGGTCGAATCTCGACGGGGGCGAAATTCTAGAGTCCCGTGTGGTGTGCGATGTCGGTACACGTTAAAGAACCCCAGGTGGTTGAAATTTCCGGAGCCCTTCACTACGGCGCCCCTCATAGCGCACGTTAAAGAACCCCAGGTGGTCGAAATTTCCGCAGCCCTCCACTACGGCGTCTCTCATAGCCTTAGTTGCTTTGGGACGTTAAACCCCATAAACCAGCCAACCAACCTCATAGCCTGAGTCGCTTCGGGACGATAAACCACCACAAACCAAACCAAGTGGTACGATCGTTACGCACTCCGTGATCGCCTCATTCGCCAACTATTTTATGCGTCCCATCGCACTGCCCATCGTCATAAAGTCTGCAGTGATTCATGTAATGCTAAATACTTCTGCCAATCATTTTTGCCGTGCACTTCACGCGACTGAATCAGCTTAGAGTAGCGTTTCTACTTTTATCCTTTTATTGCAGAATTATTTTAGTAGCAGGCACTTACAAATAATGGCAAAATGTTTCTGGGAGTTTGGCCTGGGAGGATAGCATGCGGTCTTGTTTTCAGGCAAAAAATATTACGCGTTTCTATCTGCATCACCGGCGAACGCATTAAACGTTGGCCTTCTGTCCACGGTAGGCAAATCACCTTGGTATCAATTGCGACAGAATAACAAATGTGATTTTCTCGAGTCAATCGCATAGCCGATTATAACTCGCAGAACGGAATTTACGACGCCGATTCCAGAGGAGCCGACGTGATGAGCCATCGCTCGTATCAGTTGAAAAACAAAAACAAAAAACAAAAAGATTCTCCTAAACTCCCACACAGATATTACCGGAAACCCAAACCCGAAATGACGGTCACGAAGCGCACAGCAATCAATATCCAACATTTCTGGACAAAAGCATTTTTGACCGTGAAACCATTGACGAACGCAATATTTTTTTCATATAATGTAAGATTTCACTATAAGATCAATAGATCCGCAGATCAGCAGACGGCAACCTTGAATTTTTTTATTAACGTTTTCGCTTTCGTCAAAAGCGTTCACCATTGGTTTTCCACGGCAGTCTTAACTGTTCGATGCGATCAATAAAAACACTAAAAGAAAGATTTGGCTACATATCAGAAGAATAGTTTAGTTTAGTTTATGGGGTTTAACGTCCCAAAGCGACTGAGGCTATGAGAGACGCCGTAGTGAAGGGCTCCGGAAATTTCGACCACCTGGGGTTCTTTAACGTGCACTGACATCGCACAGTACACGGGCCTCTAGAATTTCTCCTCCAAAGAAATTCCAGCCGCCGCGGCCGGGATCGAACCCGCGTCTTTCGGGTCAGCAGCCGAGCACCATAGCCACTGAGCCACCGCGGCGGCATATCAGAAGAATAGGCCATTTCATTCAATATTTCCATAACAGTATATTACAATTTTGTAATTTTAAATTTTTTTTTTCTCTGAGATCGTTGGACATGTGTCCATATGAAGTTAAAAATATCGAAGGAAGCACGAAAGACGGACAGGGCGACGCAGATAAGCGCTTGTCTGCGTCGTCCTGTCCATTCCTTCGCGCTATTTTTTGCATCGTGAACGTTCACCAACTAGCTCAACATTGGGCGTTACTTGATCTGCCCATAGGCTCACCCGTCCTAATATGATGTTGATGAGGCTTGCAGAAATAAAGCAAGTGTTTCTTCTCGTTAACTGAAAAGTAACACATAAGTTCGAATTCATTTAGATCACCTCAGCATAATTATTTCGGAAAACACACGGTGGAGATTAAAGTACTTCACCGTAATATCTGCTTTTATAGCTTACCGCAATGAAAGCTACACTTGGTTTATGCTTTGTGATTCAATCAATCCCTATGAAGAGCTTGTAAGAAAGTTGCGTTCTCAAGCCTACGGATGGAATCCAGGCAGCGCAGATATGAACAGTATTAACAATTTGAAAGAATACGGAATAAGGCGAATAAATACGCCTGCAGCAACCAAAACTCTTGCTATTATCTATATCATAACTATAAAACAAATACTAAAAAACCGAAATTCCCTCTCCGGCCACAAAAAATCTTTTATAGCACGCCCAAGCAAGTAGGACAAAGACATCATTGCGGAGATACAGAAAATTTGAGCTTGTCCTCTGTAGTAAGACGCCGTTGTGACGCGGTAATATTTCAATTTAAGTAACTTGTAGGTAGGCAAACTTTAACGATCAAAATCAGGGGAATGCTTTTTGAGACTCGTGGTTGGGGTCCTCATTCCAGGGCTCCACTGGCTTGTGCTGTCAGACGGACCTGCTTTATGAGTGCACTTCATGCAATTGGTGTCGCATGAAGAGGCCTCACGAGCATAGCGGAAAGCATGCAAGCCTTGGCGAACGCGGCCGAACAAAATTGCTTCGAACAACGAGAAAGGGAAGAGTGGCAGTGTCGGTGATATATGGAAGCCACCATCGCAAATTTTGAAAACATCCGTATTCCTTGAACAGCGCTACTCCACGCAAAACGCATGAGAAGATCACTCAACTGACCACCGTAAGTTAAAAAAACAACAACAATTTATTATGCGGACGAGAAACGCATCTGCATCATTTTTCTCCATAATTTCTGCCTCGCTCAGTACAAGTTTTCGAGCACTTAAATGGCACCTGAATTTCTCTGGGAAAAAATTCTTGCGGTCGGCTACGTAACCAGTAATGCACCATTCTGCGTACCTCTTCGTATGATGAGAACGCCTTTCCTCTTGGTGCCTCCTTCTGAGCTTTAAACTTATGGTAATCGCTGGAGCTAGAATTCGTGGTTAAGTTGCCACTGAATGTAAAAAGGCCTAGGCGGCTTGGCTATGTTCTCGAGCGAGGCTCGCTAGGAGTGTCTGGCGTCTTGTGGCTCGAGCTCGTGCCAGTGTCGACTTCTGCTGACTGGAATGAACCCTTCCTGTTTTCTGCACCTCAACGCTGACAGCAACTCAAAATGCAGGTAATTAGAGGACGCAACAGCTGCGCAAGCAAAATGAGGATGCGCATAGTCATGTCGCAAAATGAAATCTATAAACAGCACTCCTTGTCGTTTCGTTTTCAGTGCGGGTCTAAGACGTTTCTTCAGCAGTGCGGAATACGAGGCACGTACTAGTGGCTGTGTAGATGCCAAAAATAACTTCTTCCCCCCCCCCCCCTCCAGGAGATAGTAAGCATAATCGCCTCTGCAGGTGGTTGTCAACGAATCTTTGTGGGTGTTTTTTAGGTGAATAATGAAGCTGTGACAGGCTCGCTATCTTTATTTCCAGGATCTGGTGACGAACTGACGTTTTATTATAAGTAACGGCTCTAGATAGGAAATTATCACCTCATTGTTCAAAGCTCCGCACAAGTTCTTCACAGACGTCAACATGTCGTCTTTTCAGCGCTTTCAGTTTCCGTGGTACCCATCTTTCTTACACCTTCTGTAAATGGAGCTCATCATGAATATTATAACTGGCTGAGCAATCGGCTGTGTCCTCAGCTGTGGCTACTTCATCTATATCCACTCAGCAATTCTGCTTTATTAATGTTTGGGGAGCTACAGTACTTTCCGACGTGTCACAACTTGATGTGTTTTACCCTTGACTGCGTCCTACACAATTGCGACATCATTTGGGAATTTTCTACTCGTCACAGACTTGATGCCGTGCCGGGCAGGCATAAACTTTATTTTTTTTTTGTTTATTCTACGATAAGGTTAATGTTTTAGACTTCAACTGAAATTGCTGAAAATTTTTTAACGTTTTTTAAAGCATCGAAAACATCCTACATCCAAGATGAGAAAGCAAACAATGGCATATCAGATATTGCTCTTCTATACAAATTTGATGGAAAAGTAAGCTTTTAATGCATACCAAGTACATTTAAACGGCATGGTAGGGACGTATTATTTTCCTCTGGATCGAAGTACACTAACAATTAGATACTTGTTTTCAAAATTTCCTGTTTTTTGCTTCTTTTTGGTGAAAAGCGTCTGTAACACAAAAATGCAAAATACCCGTACATCTTGTATTTTGTGGGTGACCCATGGCCGTTGTGAGTCTTCTACAAAGTATTGTTTGAGGCATAATAAATGAATAAGAAAATGGGCCTCTGCCGCACCACTACTGTATCGCGGGTTCAAGCCAATCAAAATAAACGAATTGGCCCGTAGGCAATTGTAATTGCACCACCCCACCCTCAGCGACCCACAGCCGGGGGAATTCTACAGTGCAATTTTATATAACGAGAATCCTCACGTTAGCATCGGGATCCTCAGTAAACTCGCAAACTGTCCGTCTTCTTGGAACCCCAAGCCGTCCTCTCCACTCCATCCCTCTACAGACGCCCATTACTCCAGCCTGTTGAAAGCTGACGTGCATGCCATGACCACAGAGGGTCTTCCGCATAACTTTCTCAAAGGCAAAGAATTGAGTACAACAGTTTCTTAGGACACGTGTTGCCCTAGAAATTCCCTTATACACTGTCACTGTAAAAGCCCTGAACGAGATGAAACAGCAGAGGACAAGCCGAACGCAAAAACAAAATTTTTACTATCACTCGGTGGTCTGAGTACTGGCCAGCGCTCCAGCGGCCTGCTCGACCCGCGGCCGCTTCTCAGCCGGTTCGTCAGCGTCCACTTTCGACTTTTCCTCTATGGCATCTAGAGCAGGGGCGTCGGTGCTCTCGGGTTCCCGCTGGATGTCCAGTTGACCCAGCAGGCAATGGATGGCCTCTGAGCAGCCACCGAACAGGCGGACGCCTACCTCGTCGAGGGTGGCCCCGTCGGCGTCCCTCTTGTCCTTCACGTGGTACTTCCTGGAGAGAAAAGAGTCGAGGCGATTATGTCCAGGGACATCAAAAAGCATTCTTCGACTCGGACAGGGGTAAGCCTCGTTATTTTAACGTGATAGAGTTAAAAGCCCCGTAGCCCAGAAATACCCGCGTCGACGTTGTGAGCGAAAATAGGGTGGCGTGAGGTGGCCATCCGACGGGGAGCAACATAGGCGGGTCACATAGGTCACGTGACCCTGTTGCGTCATCAGAACCTGCCCTCCGGATTGTGAGCAAACTGACCGCTATGACAGGTGCCTGTTAAAGACTGATCGCGAGAGGTTGCTCGTAGAGAGAACCACTTGTGTCAAACAAGCTGCAAATGCCATCGCACGGCAGTGATGCACCCCTTAACCGCTGGGCAGTGGTGCATCTCTTCATCCCTTAAGTGGTGTGGGGACTCCCAGACACCTATGAATGTAAAGTTCAGAATGACAAAATCCACATATATGAGCATTAACTAATTAACGCTATCTTAAGCCTCACCTGCAATTTTTAAAACGTAACTTGACGAACAGCGGTTTGTTTACAAACAAGCAGGAACAGTGCAGTGAAGTAATATGACAGTACAAGGAGAATAATACGAGGCCCCCGCCTCGTCGGGGCCTCACTAAGCGGGATGTAAGGGATCGGTAGTGAACGCGGGGTCATCGGAACGCGGCTGGGGGCGCTCAAAGCGAAGCGTCTCCTATTTGGAACGCGGCCGCTCGCGAACGCGCCAAGTAGTACGGGTGTCCACCCCGCCCCGCGGTACCGATTCGCGCACGTGCTGGCACGAATGTCTATTTGTGTTTGTTTTTATTTTGTGGTGGAGAGAGTGCTCTACCTTACGGAAGCTGGAGGGCTGGCCATGCCCTGGATGAACCAATGATGTTAAGACCGCAACATGATTGGAGGCTACGAAATGTGGGCCGGGCCTTTAGGGCTTTAAAACCGGGCCCCGGAGCCGGAAGCGGGGTTCTGCGCTAAGGTGTGATGCTATGCATCTTCGGCTATGCCGAGTAGGGGCCTCCCCTAGTATTAGCCAGTTCCGCCTTTTGGTTGTTTGTCTTTTTGCCGTTGTATCTAACTTGTATATTCTGTAAATATTTGTATATAAATCTTCAGTTATTGCCTTTTTTATCCCTGCATCTCAATTGATCACAAGACCGTCTCTGACGGGGCACCCCTGGTGCGAAGAAATAAGCTTCAGCCTTCGAGTTACCAACCGTCTCTGGCGGGGCACCTCTGGTGCAAAGAAGAAGAAGAAGAACCTGTGAAATTTACTCGGGACATCATTCCCAGAGCCTCGAGTACAGATAAATTCGCAGTGTCGCGCGCATGTCACTGGCTGAACATACTGCAGATAAAGATTGTGATAGGCAAGGGTGGTGTGTGAATCCCGACGATGACACACGACACAGCAGTTTCGCCTAGCGGGCCAAGTGCTATCGCTGAGAAATATAGACCGGACAGCTTATGAAGTGCGCACCTGGTGATCCACCTAGCTTCTGTGTCGTTTGATGGAGCGTCAGCGTTGGGAACGACTTCGCGCCTGAGCGTGTAGTTGTCTCCTTCGGGCTGGGTAGCTATCGTGCCGAGGGAGAGTTCCTGCGTCTCTCCAGTGGCAGTCTTGGCCTTCAGTATGAGAGCCACGTCCGTACCGGCTAACTTGCCGGAGTTGAGCTTGAAGGAGTAGCTGACCGCGAGCGATCCCAGAGGAAAGTCGCAGCCGAACAACCTGCCGGAGAGGAATTTGGTTAAACAGCTTGGTTTGCAACAACTACTGTAAATGTCCGCGCAATCGTTCTAATGCAGAGCATAGAAGAGTGAGAATTCTGAAAGATATAATTGCCAGACGTGGGCTAGTGGTGTCCATGAGTAGGAAGTACACATTTACGGGCCATTCCGAAGAGAACAAATAGCAAAAAAAATTTGTGTGCATACTCCATTAACACTGAAACATTTTATCGCGCATGATGTATCTGTTCGTACTTATTTCAGTAAATTAAACAGAATAGTATAGATGAATGTTTTGGATTCTTTCCTCCTCTGTTTTGTTTCTGCGAGGTTCAAAAAATGAGAACAATAGCTGCGCAGCTCCCATTCCATGCACTGTTCCCTACTCGGTGCATCACGCCATAGGTTCGCCAATAATTTCATGAACCAGCTAGTGCTGATAACTCAACATAACTGTATGCTAAGCGCCTGTCATTTTTCATACTACTACGTGTTTGGGGCTATGCGGCCGCGTTCCGATGGAGGCGAAACGGAAAGCCTTCCGCGTGCTGTTCAAAGTCAGAGCATGTCGTCTGGATTAGTCCGGAGACTTTCCCTATGGCTTCCCTCACAGCCCATGTGTCGCTTCGGGATCACAAATAACAAATCTTCTCCAGGGCTCCTCATAATACTGACTGAAAAACTCCGCTTCGAGACCCGGCTGCCTCTTGAGGCCCATCGCCTCCTTTAAGTTGGACAGTCAGCTTTGGGTAGTGGCCTGCAACCACTGAGTTAGCATACAAAGAAGTTGTGTTTGAACTCCGCACCTTCTAAACCGTAAAGTCGAGTAGATGTCCTGAAAGAATTTCCTGTTCACATCACCTCCGGCATGGCATAACCTTTCGTGTCTTATGGCTTATGGATGTTTAAGGTCCCAAAGCAACTCAGGCTATGAGGGACGCCGTAGTGAAGGGCTCCGGAAATTTCTACCACCCGAGGTTCTTTAACGTGCACTGACACCGCATTGTACACGGGCTTTTAGAATTTCGCCTCCAACGAAATTCGACCGACGCGGCAGGAATCGAACCCGCGTCTTTCTGGTCAGCAGCCGAGCGCCATAACCACATAGCCATCACAACGGCATGACCTTTCGTGTGATTTACGTCCACTTTTAGTGCATGAAAGGCCTTGAGAACGGCTTCATTTTGACTTCCCCTTGCCTTTCCTCCTGGCATGGTTTTTGCACAGATGTGCACTTTTGGGTTCGGTTTGCTTATGGGATTTAATGCCCTAAGGCGATTCAAGCTATGAGGAACGCCTTAGTGGAAGGCTCCGGATAATTTTGACCACGTGGGCTTCTGGTATCTACCTTCTGCCACGCCTTCGGTCTCCTTATCAATCCCCATCATTCCAAATATTTTCTAGATAAGAGAAACGTTTTTCTTTCCCCCTGTGACAGCTACGATTTCTACTGATGCTATAAGAGTAAAAGTACATGGCTTAGAAGCAAACCCTCCTAGGTTGTAAACGTTTGACATAGGCTCTGACTGTGAAAAGGTGAATCCACCCTTGCTCTATACCTTCGTCGTGAAATGGGCCAACATTCATTAAAAATAATAACACATGGCCTACAGTGGGAGCCCATGTAACTCCTGTAGGTCCAAGCTCACGTGGAGAACTGTGGAGCATGTACGCGTTTACAGGTGCACATCATAGCCTGGAAAAACACATAGACCTCTATGGGAGCTCCGTTAAGTGCAACGGGATGCTACCCGTACTGCAGACGTAGCAATGATTGTCCTACAAGCTTTTTCCTCCAAGATTCCCCTGCCGAGTGTTAACAGCGTGCAATCTGCGACGCTGTACAACCGCGGCAATGCCACCTGAAGTAGGCGTCCGCGTCGGGGCGGTCTTCGTTGGCCCTGAACACCAGGCGAAGGCAGCCTCCCCCTTTGTAGCCGTCCTCCAGGTACACGGTGGCCGAACCGCAGGTGCTGCACAGCCAGCTTCCCTGGTCCCGGGGCTGCAGCTGCTGTTTGCACAGGTTGAACCATGTCTTGTTTCGCGCCATCTGCAAACACGCGTTTCGGGACGAATGCACTCGCTGAACGGGGCAGTGCTACTGAAACTTTCCGTGCTAGACGCGCATATATGGTGTTAGGCAAAGGCTGACTCTATTGACTCCATTTTCATATGTATGCTTAGGTTAATTAATGCGATTCATAGAGGGGCGCAAATTTTAATTTGCCGCCGTTGAAACTCACGATATCGAGGAGGCTTTTGTTCGTTCACATTGTTAGGGTTGCACGATGCATACGCGCGATGTTAGGAATAGCTAAGGGTGACAAAGGACGCTGGAGGTCATTGCGCGCACCTGTTCGTGCAATGACATGCGTCCAACATAAACACAAGTGGAATCCAAAGGATCCTAATCAAATAGAAAAGCTGCCAGTGGAACCCAAAGAAAGACAAGGAAATGTCTTTACACAGCGTTAAATACACTTAAAAAAATCTATACTTAAGAAATCCCAGATTATCAGTCGTAGTTTCCTTCTGCTATCTACGTCAGATAACAAATGCAGTAAAACGTGACCGACAACAGTTTTGCAGAGCACCGATAGGCACGCGCATTACCAGCAATTCGTGTACTACAGAAACAACAATTTCTTCCTTGAAGGGAACGGTCGCCTCAGCATCTCCCGCCTGAAGCCTAGATTTTTGTTTCGGAAAACATCACTCCCGCCCACAATTTTTTTTTTGCGAAGAAAGTACAAGAATGCAGGGTTCAGTAGAAGTTCCTTTCCCCCCTTTTGCTCCCCTGCAGCCCCCAGCATATACTGTTCATCAATACGCCCCGACCTTATGACGTCCTTATATAAGGATGATGACCACTGCATTCCAGACAGGCCTGTCCAGTATGCTGATGCTGTAACATTGTAATACTCACTTCACCAGGGAAGCTCAAGACGCGACAACTGTAACGGCTTCTTGCTGTATTCGTATTCGTTAAAGAATACTCGCAGCCGTGTGAAGACGATTACAAACAAAAAATAAGTACGACCGACCTCGCCAGGAGAGAACAGCTTGCTGCCGAAGCCTTGGCAGAAGCTAGTGGAGATCGGGGGCGCTGTGAGACGCCATTCCGGACAGATGTCGTCCGGGAAGCCCCACAGCCTGCGCACAACGGTCCGTGTGACGAGAGCTCGATGGAAGAAAGAAGAAATACTCTCGAAGCCTCCGCTTTTAATGTGGTGCAGGGATGGCTTTCGCGACCAAACGACATCATGTGAGAAGCAGCCATTGCCAGAGACCTCTACAGAATCAACAAAGTGGGATTCTCCTGTCACTGACGTCCCAACAGGCACTGAAACTTCTTTGCAAAGGGAGTTTCAATGCCCCTTGGGGTGTGCTTCAATCTCACGAACAGGAGTCCCTTCTCTTGAGTAGGGTGCGTTGCTGGGCAAATTTGTTTGATATTCTGAACATTGCAGCGCTGGTAGACGAGGGACGAAGCACCATGTGTGTCTCGTCCTTCCTTCGTCCCTAGTCTGCCACCGCTACAATGTTCTGAGAGTCCCTTCACTGCCGTCAGGAAACCTCTTCTCTCGCGAGGAAGCCAAGATGGCGGCACTCTAGAAAACTCACTTTCCCTTTGCTCTCGTTGTGTCGCTCTCTGAAACACCCGGAAATAAGTTACGCAGCTTCAGTACGTCTCAAAGCTTCTCGCAGAGTTGCGTTTCACAAATAAAACTAGCTCACCGCACTGGTTAATTGTTCCTCGAAACAACTGTTTCCAATGACCATAAAGGAGCCATTTTGCAAGGAACTTCACTCCGCCTCAAAATCGCCAGGAGCGTCTGAGGAAGCGATCGTCAATTAACAGCTCGACCAACAATGATGCGTGTCCAGCCTCAATGCAAGGGCGACTTCCTACAAGAAACTGCTTCCTGTAGATCTGTCGCGGAATATGTGTCCTTCCCATTGCACCGTCTAGACTCACCGATACTGGTTCTTGGCGAAATTGTTCTTCTCCTGCGTCTCGTACACCCAGCCGGCACCAAAGATGGCGGCCGACAAGCCGTAGGAACGGGCCGTTCTGACTGCCTGAAAAAGAGAAGTTGCAAGCCGTCGCCGTTAACGATGAAGGCATTCTACCAAAGCGATTACGAACATTCTCCGCAGTGCGGAGCAGTTAAAACCTCTCCTGGGAGGTTGGCCTTAACACCGGCGGCAACGAGCAACTAGGGGCAAGTGCCTTCATCTTGGAGGGGTGCAGAGTTTAAATCATGTACACGGTTCGTCGTTCAGGAGATAAAAGGTCACCTGCCACAAAGACAGTTGCAAAAAGTTGGCTGCCTTGACCGCTGTCCCATTTCCTCAACAGCAACTTAGCCGCGGCTCATGACTGTGGTCGCGCTTTAACCTTTCTCGTTGAAAACAGCGCTGTGCTTAACTGGGATAGAATGAAAGCCGTCTTTATTATTATTTCGCATACCACAAGGCTAGAATATGCTCCTGCGCAGTCATGTGCGCCGCTATTTTGCATCGCCTCCGGTAGAGAAGAAAAAACCCACGCCACAAAGATTATATTGGGGGTTCGTTGGTTTGAATATTAGACAGATAATACTACGTAGATTTTTGTTTCGAGTTGAATTTTAATGGCCTCTGGAAATTGATTCGCACAGAATCAAACACATTTCCGCTGGTATCTTAATGGAATTGTTGGGCTTAATGCGCAAAATTTACAACAGTACTCATCCACGTGGTGCGCACGAGCATTCAATGAGTATTAAAGGACATCCAAATCCAGTCACGGACTATAGGAACCGCCTGCTCAATATAATTATTGTAAGCGCGTATAATACAATGAAATAAAGTTGATTTAGTGGAGATAAATTAAAAATATGCCTGAGATATATTGAATTGACCTGCAGAGGCCCACCTTCCTCCTATGTTGCTCTCTGGGACGACTTGCGATAGCCGTTCCCGCGATTTTTTGCTCACAACGCCGGCAACGCCGACACCGGAATCTCTGGGGAACGGGCCTTTAACGCTATCGCGGTAAAAAACACAAAAAGTGTTGGTCGCTAAAGTTGATATGCATGGTCTAATGAAACAAATTTATCTATCGCAGCCGTAGTACCTAACGTAAAGAATGCTTTAAACGATAGAATTTGTACTGTGCACTAGTTGAGCAGTCAGCACGCAGTACCTGGGACATCTCGTAGCCACCGGGATACTGTGTGTTTCTGGCGAATACGTCAACGCCCACGTAGACGTCGCTCTTGCGGGGGCCTGCCAGCAGCGCCGACCTCTGGAGGTTTTCTTCGGTCCAGTGGAAGTTTAGGAAGATGCCGTCGCAGAGATCGAAGAAGCCGGAGTTCTCCTCGTTGAGTTCGTTCTGGGGGCTCGCTTTCCCACTCGTGTCGACACTGTCGTACCATATGACCAGCGAACCGGGGACAGCGCGGTGGGTTTGCTCAGTGATGGCCTTGAGCATGTTCTTGAGGAACTGCACGCAGGTTGCATCCTGGGAACGGGTACCGAAAAGGAAGTCGGAAAATTGCGTACGAGAAAAGGAAAGGACCGGTAACTGTTTCACTCTAGTTGGAAAACTCGACTGCATCACGAGGGAAGGAATGAATCAGGGATCGACAGAAAGAAGATAGAAAGAGGAGCGTAGTGGAAGGCTCCGGGACAACTAGAACAAGATTGGTTTAACCAGTACATGAGCGTCCATGTCAAGCATTCTTCGACAAAAATTTTGAATATTAAAATATTGTAAGGTGCTTTTATGGAAATATTTAAGGTATTAGTCCATTCTTTTAGGATCCGCAGCAAAATCCTTAAAAAAAGTTTTCCGTCGCTAGCATCGAGCATCTAAGACTGCCATAGAAAACCATAGGGGTAGGTATATGAAGATATCAAAAACATTAATAGCTAAAAAATGGAGGCCTGCTGACGGCAGATATGCGGATATATTGAATTTTATAGTGAAACATATGAAGAAATTGCGTTCATAAACTTTTTTTCCGTTGAAAGTTGTTTTTGTCCAGAATTGTTGGGTAGGTATGTTTCGAATTTCGCCTCAATCGGAACATAGCATTTCCACCGTTTCAGGAGTACGATTCCTCAACTTTTCGCTCAGGTGCCGAACTCCAGAGCCTCTAAGCCACCTCGGCGATTTATTTTCTTACTGCTTTACGGAAGGTTGGTGGTGGATGGTCACTAACCATACTGCATCCGACGCTGACGAGCCAGCCGTCAAACCTTCCCAGTGAGGCAACAAGAGCCAACTGGGCCGCCACCTGGTACAGGATCCCAGAATCTCTGATTGTTTGGATGCATTCCATGCCTTGGTTAGACTCCAGCATGAAGGTTCCTGAAAAGTACAAAAGAGGGAAGATGAATTTTTGTTCAGTGTAACAGTTAGGCTGATAAGACGATGTAATTTGGGGTCTCGGTAATAATGTGGACTCGCAAGGCGGCACACTTCTCATTATGTGTTACTGTTATCGTTCGGAGACACTGCGCAAGGTTTTCATTGCCTCTGGTTAAAAAAAAAGAATGCGTTGCCTTGAAAACTTACGTGAACAACTGTGAGCCAGAAAGCTTCATGCTCGCAAAAATGGCGGCCATTGCTGGGCGACAACCGTCGTAAAAATGAGCTTTGCAGTAAGAGCCCTGTGCGTCACAATAGAATTTCACATATGTCGCATAAGTTCGAATGCCATTACGGCCATGGGTGTGGGTACCATCGATTGCACCAGGTTCTAAAGATGAAAATGGTGAAATATCGTTATAGAAGTATGGCAGATTTCTCTCGCTTCCCTTTGCATAAGTAGCACGGAATTATTCTGGCAAAAAAGATGCGTTAAAGAGAACAAGACCACCATGTGGCAAGTCGAAACGTCGCCTTCGAACATAACTGGCCGGCTTGCTACTAGTTTTCTAGAACGTTAAATGTTCCAAACTTCCCTGGCAAGAGTATAGCCACTACTGCGTTTCCATGGGGGAGGCAACACTCTCATCATAAAGCAAGCTAAAACGGTAGTTTTCACTCCATAGAAGTCGAAGTCAGTTGACTACTCACCCCAAACATAGAAGTGGTGTAGTCAGACTGATGATGATGATGATGATATATTGTATCATGTTATTTTTTCCGCTGCATTACTAAATTAGGAACATCAAACGCACTACATCAAAAAATAATGACACATTAAAGGCACGTTTCAATAGTTGCAAGCATTTAGCTTTGCATTTACCGCAGCAGTGCACAGTGATGAAAATGACAGCGACGTGTCATCAGTGTGCTTGAGCGCCGGAAACCAACAGTTTTTTTTAGTTGGGTGCATTAGGTCTCCTCATAAGGGCGGTCGGCCTATCTAGAGCGCCTCAACCCATTCCCCTACTCGAGAGGACTGGGGGGCGGCCCTGCTCGGCTACCTGGATCTAACGGCCTAACAAGCCTTGGTTCAGCGAGCTCGTGTGGCGGTCCAGACCAATGGGATCCCTGAATAAGGGACTCAATCTAGTATTGTAAGAGGAGCGGCCCACTAGAGGCTGCTTCTCTGTCAACTTCTCTGTAAATATTATTAAATGTTTTTCATCATCATCATCATCATCAACCCAACACGATCAAGCTATTGTTTATTTGTTGTTGTTAGTGGCTCTTTATTAATAAAAACATCAATGGAAGGAAAAGATGTTGTCAGCCGCGGCATCTGCCATCGAAACCTGAAGCACCTGAACAACGGCTAGAAAGAAAGGGAGGAGTGATAGTAAGAAAGGACAGGGGTAAGGAGCCAGTATACACTATGTACAAATACAGGATACATGTGGGGTGGTACGCCGCACATGCTTGCCAAGCGTATTGTTTACTTGAAAAACAGAATTTGGTTACTGAGCAAGTCAAAGATGTCGAAGAGGTTCAGGGACCCGTGTGGATTATCCGATCGCAATGTGGCGTACAAGACGAGCAGGTGAAAATTTAACGGCAGAGTCCGTGCTTGCCACACACGACTTACGCATTGGGCACATACCAATCTGCCAGCTACGCAAGAGTTGTTGGGATGAGCAAAGCTATGGGCTTGAGGTTTAACGTCCGAAAGCGACTAAAGATGTGTGGACCCCGTAGTGCAGGGCCCCGAATAATTTTAAGCTTTGTCTCGTGTATTTGCGCATTGGCGCGAGGCAAGCTGTAAGGTACAGAACGGGCCTGTCAATGTAAAGAACTACCGTATTTACTCGCATAATGCTCGCACTCGCGTAATGCTCGCACCCCCCACATTGGCTATCAAAAATTGGGAAAAATTTTTTCCCCGCATAATCATCGCACCCCCAAAATTACTGCCGCGAGCCGTCTGCTTGTCGTAGCGGTCGCCATCTATTGACCGCGGCTACAACTACCGTATTTAGGCGATTCTAAGCACCCTAAACGCGAGTAGTGACGGGAGGTTGCGCGCGGCAAATAAAGTGCTTTAGCAGCTTGAGCTTACGTTCACCTTGTACTTTCATAACGAAGGTAAGTTCCGCTTGAAAGTAATGTTTTCGTTATATTTACAATAGCGGACCTAACAATCCCGATCTCGCACCCATTCATCTTTTCATTTAACACTCCGAAACATTTGCTTGAAAATTTTCCCCGCATAATTATCGCACCCCCAAACTTCGCGTTGATTTTCAGGGAAAAAAAGTGCGAGGATTACGCGAGTAAATACGGTATTTGCAAGCTATCGATTACCCTGATGCCGTCTTCCGGACTCCTTGCGGCGGCTGCAGCCAGTTCTAAAATGGCAAAACGGGAAAGTTCACAACCAGAACAGGTAATCGGCCCCCAATATCGCAAAAAAGGTTGGTTTTACTACGGACCTTTGCGGGAGCGGCCTTTGCCAATATAATTCCAATATTGGCCCGATTACACATGCTGCTTTGGTTCATGCAACGACCTATAATGCACCTCGTGAAAAATGAGTAGTCACACGCTTTCTCCGTCTCATTGTGATCAAGGAACCCTTACGAGGTTCGAAACGTCGTTCAACAATTATGACTTGATCCGTGACTACATTTTGTCCCTTCTGTGCCTGTCCAGACCCTTGGCTATACCAGGTGTTTCAGGGAAGAATAAATAACTTTAAAAAATAGGTTTTTGGGGGTAAAGATGTGGCTTGTTTTAAGTAGTAAGCTGGTCAACTAATTTCTGGTAATTAACTTTTTAACCACCATTGCTAGGCAACTGGTTGGAATTAGAGATTGGTAGCCGGTCGTTAGTAATAGCCATATCTGTTTTCAGAATTTAGAAAACGTGATTATCCACGGCGCTGTGGCTCGGCAATATTTGGCTACATGGTGACAAAATACACGCGCTTTAGAAAAGCAAGCAGTCAAAGTAACCTTTCCAGTGCATGCAACTTCACAAAAAAGACAAATTTTGTCGAGCCACTGAGCCAAGGATAACCGCGCTTGCGAAATTCTAAAAATAGATATGGCTATTACTAATGACAGGTTACAAATCTCTAATTGCAACTAGGCGCCTAGCACTAATAGTTAAAAAGTTAATTATTGAAATTTGTTTACAAGCTCAGTTATTAAAACGACTCAACCATGCTTTCACCGCAGAAATAATATTTTTGATAATTACTTAGTCTTCCCCGAAGCACTTCGTATAGTCATATTTGGTTAATCGTTACTTGCGCGTGCACATCCCTTCAAGCATTGAAGTTGTTTGTGGTATAACCTAGTCGCCTGACTACTGGGTTGTCTCGGTGCATAGAACCCTTCCCTTCACGCATGCACTGTGGACATCAAGGCCTGCTCACCCAACACTTTGACGCCGTGCTTGTGGGCAGCTGAGATCCAGCCGGGGGGCGGGATGGTGACCAGGTTGTGCGTATAATAGACGAAGGTGTTGATGATTTGCCAGTGGTGAAACCGGTACGGGTTTGTCACTTCGCAGCCGTGAACATGCCTGCAGTCGCATCCAATACACATGCAAGGGCTCAGGCTTAAATCGTGAATGTTGCCGTGTAAACCAAGCGGTTCACAAGCTATGAGGTCGCCCTGCGCACAGTCGGCAATAAAATCACTGTCCAGCCTATTCCGTAAGTGGATTCTGAACACTTGCTTCATGCAGGCAACTCCGTCTATATTCTGACGCCAACCTCATCCCTCGCTTCGCAATGAAACCCGTTCGCACGGCTTGGTTCATTCCTCGCCATCACGTAGGGCTTCTTATATGTGAGCCGCCGCGTGGCTCAGTGGTTATGGGCTGCTGACCCGAAAGACGCGGGTTCGGTCCCGGCCGCGGTGGTCGAATTTCGATGGAGGAGAAATTTTGGAGGCCCGTGTACTGTGCGGTGTCAGTGCACGTTAAAGAACCCCAGGTGGTGGAAATTTCCGGAGCCCTCCACTACGGCGTCCCTCATAGGCTGAAGTTGCTTTGGGACGTTAAACCCCATATACCATAAAACATCAAAAATCTTCTATGTGACTTGTGTCACAGCTTGAGCTTGTGACAGTACTACCGAGTGCTGTAGGATGCTCTAATATAAAGTGCTGCCCCGTGTAGAAAAAGAAAGTATTGTAAACACTTTTAACGCGGCATGTTGCTAATTATGGGGCGCTGTATCCCTATCACATCTGCGACGGCGTCTGCGGAGCAGGCACGGAGGCTAGCGAAAGTAATAATGGGAGAAAGAGTACTGGACGTACGCAAACAATTCTGGACAAAAGAATTTTTGAGCAGGAAGGAGTTTACGAACGAAATTTTTTCATATAACGTAAGATTTCACTATAACAATAAATATGTCCGCAGATCACACGATGACAGTCTTGCATTTTTTTCTATTAAGTTCTTTACTATCGTAAAAAGCCTTCCCCATTGGTTTTGTATGGCCGTCTTAACTGCCCTATGCGATCGATGGAAACATTTTAAAAGAAAGATTTTGCTACATATCAAAAGAATGGACCATCAAAGGCAATAATTTCACAGCTGTATCTTAGAATTTTCGATTTTGCAATACTTCTGACCCAGAATGTTGGGCATGATGGCCTGATTTTCGGACACCGGCTGATGTGGCGTAGATTGAAATCGAGAAGTCGCTGCTCCTGCATATATGCCGCCCGTGAAGCGTGTTTTTGCGAACGCTGGCGTCGTTTTCCTGAAATAAGATTTTCGAAGGTGGAACATCTTTCTGCGGTAATTATGGTGCTTGCAAAAGAGAAAGGAAGACTTTGTTGCCGGGCGAGCTACTGTTGAAAGAGTTTCGTACGTTGCACTGCGATTACACAAGCGACTGCCATTTAAGACAAACAAAATTAACAACTGTTCCAATGAGTGCTGGTGAAAACTAGAGCATACGGCCGTCTTGAAGCAGCGCATCAAGCTTGAATATCCGGGGCCGGAATAATACAGCAATTTTTTGTGTATTACACTTTTTTATTCTTCATTTTGCTTCGTCTTCACGTCAGCCTACTCCTCAGCAACTACATTAAGCGTGTGCACTTTATTTTGTTTCCTTGTTTTGGTCAGTAACAATAGAATAAAATCTGAATGCACGCGAATGAGCTTCAGCGACATCGACGAAATGTTCACTTATGTTGAATTTAGCGTTCTGGACAAAAGCATTTTTGAGTGGGAAGGAGTTTATGAACGCAATTTTTTCATATATTGTAAGATTTAACTATAACTATACATCTGCTGATTCGCCGTAGGCGGGCTTGCATTTTTTTTCTACTTGTGTTTTTGCTGTTGTGAAAAGCGTCCCCAGGAGTTTTATATGGGAGTCTTAACTGCTTGGTGCGAGCTATGGAGACAATTGAAAAGAAAGATTTTGCTACACATAGGAAGAATGGACCATTACCGTCAATAGTTCCAGAACAGTGCCTTACAATTTTTCAATGTTCATAATTTGTGTCTAGGAATGTTGGACATGACCAATATAACACTAAACAATCAGACATTATTCCCTTGCACATTTGTCTCAGTGCGCTGAAGCCTCTAATCATTCATAGTGCACACAACTATTGTTGGCATGCAGTAATTATCTGCTTAAACTAGCATTGAGGTAAACAAAGCGAGTTCATGCCCTTGTGCAATACTTTTAGCTTCTCCAGGCGCATCAGTGGCCACCTTGCTGAATGTCTAGTGCCATTTTCTTTTAGTTCCTCGAATAAATACGCCCACTGGCGGTTAGTCAAAGTGGGGACCTTAGGCACGCCATGAGTAAAGGAACAATGGAGTGAAACACAGGAGGAGAGAGAGAGCCAGAATCGGCGCGCATTGAGCAGATGAAGGAAGAAAAGAAAAAAGAAAAAAAAGCTACAAATCGTGTTTCTTATAGTACCTCAGCACGCGCCATATTGAGCGCGCTCCGCGTTGCTTCCGGAACATCAACGAGACCCCTGAGGAGCGGGAAAGCACCAGGAGCGGAAAAGTGTCCGACTGGACTGGTTGCCCCCCCTCTTCTCCAACCCCCGATACGCATATCAGCTTCCTGCTGTACGTCGACTTCAATGTGGGGGCTGCTTTGCTGCCACAACAGTACGATCTAAGCTAGAGCGTAAAAGGGGCTCATGGGGTGGGCGAAAGGGCCAAATACAATAAACTGGTTCTTGGCACCTCCTTAATAAAAGCGGCGCTTGCCTTCTGTGCAGCGACGTGCGTCTTGATTCCTTATTATACGCATAACTCAGAAGTTAACCTAGCGAACTCCATTTTCTGCTCAAAGATTAAGTGTTGCCACGTGTCCGTTTTCAAGACTGGAAGATAGCGCAAGCGTCAGCGCTCAGGTCGCAACAGCCAGACATCACTCGCTGTACAAGTTAGTGAAGAGTGTTTTCCCATAAATGCAGCTCAAAATGTGCAGGAAGTTTACACGCCATCACCGTTATATAAGCAAGAACGACTTCTCCATCAATAGTAATGGCGTCCGAACCTGAGGCGACGGCTGCTTCCAGCGTGCTGTTGTTACAAGCCAATCACACAGGTTTGCTAACCGCCGTCGAAAGCTCGATGCCTCTTCCGCAGAGCCATAGAAAGCTGCCCCCAAGCGCGCGTCTTGCACAGGCAGCAGATGGCTGAACGGGAGGAGTTCCAAGCGCTCTGTGCATTCCAAGTATTCCTCCTGTACTCTCGTGCAATGCAACATGGAAGCTTGAACAAGTTGGTCGTGTCTTTTCTCTGCTTTGCCAATCTCAGACCATCCACTTCTTGTGGTATAGTCAAATTGACATAAGGTGGAGGTCAGTGACGAGGATGAAAGCCTCCCAAATGAACTCTAATTAATGTTGTGCCACGATAGCAGCTGCCCACCCTGTGCTCGCTAAAATCGCATTTAATTCGCCCACCTGACTGTTTTTTGCCCCTGCTATTTTTAGTTTTCCTTGGAATCCAGTCTCTAACCCCAAGCGACTATCACTGAACTTCTCTCATTACATGTCCTGCCAGTGCCCATTTATTTTAGTACGAAAGCACTCTTAACGGGGTCCTAAGCAAGAATCTTATGTGAAGCCTCGGAGAAACTTTGGCAATTTAACAAAACTTCTGTTTGGGCTAGATGGTGCATAGCTTATTTATAGCTTATAGCGTAGCATAGTTTATAGCTTATAGCGCCTGTCCTGTGTCTTTCCTCTCTTGTGTGCGCTTTGTTGTGCGCTTGAATTCGTTTCAAAATAAACTTTGGTAAGTTCGAGTTAGTTCTGAGGAGCGTCGTGCCAGCCGTATCCAATGCGAGGTTGACTTGGGCCAAACCTAGCTTAGCAGCAGCCCATGCAGAAATAAAGTAAATATCGCTTTGACTGGGTTTCGATCCCGCGGCGGCTTGAAGGGATCAGTTTCACTGGCCACTACGTTATCGCCGCAGCCGATCACGTCTAGTTTTAAACTGCAGCACACTTTCACGCTGTGCATTGCACATCGTCATCAACTTCCATCTGCCGCGCGAACAGATCAGATCAGCTTAACCTCGATCAGAACTTAATTTTAAGTCTGATATCGTCGCCAGATGTGCCAGCGACCCGGCAAAGAAAAAATATGAGCCAACCAGGCTAAGCAGATGCCTTGGCATGTCAACTTTGTTTAACTGCGTTAAAACCCTACCACGCTTTTCTTAACCACGAAATATCACTAATACGCATTTCTTCCGTAACCAAATGGATTCTCTTCATGTTTCTCAACGCTCCCTCAACAGGCACAGCTTCCGTGTAGGCTCCTGCTGCCTACCTGTCCTCGTGGTAACCGCCCATCATGTCGTGGCAGAAGAGGATCTTGGGGTCCTCGGGCCTCCCCCGCCTGATGGTATCCCTCAGCGGCTCCACGGCGCACAGCATCCGGTCTTTGTACCCGAACAGCTCATCCAGTGACGTCAGTGGAGCGACCTCTTTGTCGGGCACAAACTTGATCACCCGGGTCGGAGGGGAACGTTTGAGATCCCGCGACAGCAGGACACCCATGGCTTTGGGGCTCCGTGGTGTGCTGCGGCTAAACATTTCGATCCCGCGTTCACTGGCAGGTGCAAACACTGTGGCGAGGTGGCTGACACCTACCACATGGTTTGGGCTTGCCAGCGCAACTCAGCTCTCCCCCCCCACCCCAACCCTACCAGAGAGGAATGGGAGGCGGCCCTGCTTGGCTGCTCGGACCTTCAGGCCCAAAAGGCTTTGGTCAAGAGGGCTAAGCTGGCGGCTTCGACCAATGGGGTCCCGGAATAGGGACTCCACCCATTGCGGGGCTCTTTAAGAAAGCCTCACCTCTTTTATTAAATAAAGGCTTTTCATCATCATCATCGCGTGTATACCTGCAAACGGCTGGGCTACCTCTGTGCCTCGTCGCTGTCTTCTTATCGCTCTCGGGAGCGCGCACTCGAAATGATGATGATGATGATGTCCTCAGGCTTAATGGCACATACCTACGGCGGGAGATTGTTGTTGTTGTTGTTGTTGTAGCCTACGACAGAATGCGACCGGGCAGTGGATGAGTCTGGCTCCCTGAATTTCACGAAGCACTCCATGATCACATATCATGATCTCACCAATCATTTTAAACTGGAGAGGAGAATTTTCCCCGCTCCAGACAAAAGACTTACTAAAGAACAAGAGGTTACGTGGCGTCGTCTACAGACGAGATCGATACGCACCCCATCACTCCTCGCGCACATTTATCCAGATCTTTACAACCCAAACTGCAAACACTGTGGCCAACGTGCTACCTACGATCACATTCTGTGGGACTGCAAAATAGAGCCACCTCCGGGTGATCTAGTTACAGCTCCTTCTCTCGAGCGGTGGGAGACCGTGCTGGCTAGCTCTGACCCCAGAACGCAAGTTTTGGCGGTGGAGTGGGCTGACAAAGTCGTCGAGGGCTGTGTACTCTCGACCACTTAACGCGACCTCTTGCCAAGCTCTTCCCGGCGAATAAAATGTTTTACAATACGACAGAATGGCACATACCCACTCTGGGGGATCGGCCAAGAATCGGGTGGTAAAGGTTGGTATTCACCTGTACGTAGTAAAGGCAAAAGGAAAGCACACGGGAGAGGAACACCGGGGGAGTCTGCCACAAGAAGGGCACGGAGAGGATGAAAAAAGAAAAAAAAAGAAACAAAACAGAAAACAAATAATAATAATAATTATAAATAATAATAATAATCATAATATATATATATATATATATATATATATATATATATATATATATATATATAAAGGAGTTTGGATTGGAGAGAGAGTGAAAGAGAAAGAAGAGAGAATAATTCGAAAAATAATGAAGCATAAAAAGAAAATACCGAAAGCTTTAGCAAGGTAGTCGATGAGATTCCAGCAAGAAATTTTCAACAGCGTCACAAACAGACCTGTGGCTGAACCCAAGTGTGGTGGCACCAAATGATAGCAAGTGTGGGCTGCTCAAACTAAGGCCAAGTTGCTGTAAGGGCAACTCCAGCAGTCTTCTTCTCAAAGAGGTGAAACGACGACAATGGAGCCAAAAATGATCGATAGATTCAGGTGGCGAGGGTGCATGCCTGGCGCTTCCCCTGTGCTTCCTCTTCTTTCGACCATTGAAGAAACTATCAGCTACTCACAGGGTAAAAAAAAAATTTAGGGGGCACTTTGGCTCTCTAAAGTGCTGCAAGGCGAAAACGTTTCCTGGTGCACTGTTTGTTTGGTATTTTTTTGTTATTTTTCATATTTAATTTTTTATTTAATTTTACATTTTTTCTTTTCCTATTTTCAGTTTCTTTTCTTTTTCTTTTTTATTTCTTTCATTTTATTTAAGATACCCATGCATTCACTAGATGCGCCTTTATTCATGCTCGAACCCTGAGCCTTCGGGGCGGAGTGGTAGCGTCTCCACTTGAAATGCCAAAGGCCCTGGTTCGATTCTCAGCCTCGACACAGTTTCTTTTTAAGTAGTGACGCCCAAACGCCGACACACTTGCTAACATTCCTTGGTCACGACAGTATGAGGCATTAAAGGCTTTCATCTTAATACTGTGAAGCAGCCAACTATGCAACTAATTAGCGAATTATTACGTACTTAGTCGACCACTATTGCAAGTAGGTACTTACCTGCATCTAAATACGCTACTCCTCTTGTTTAGTACGAATGATTGAATGTTACAGATAAAGAAAACTATTCTTAACTGCGCGTCATCTATATCCCAAATTCTAGCAAGGGCATTGCGTCAACAATAAGTTATTAACGCAGTTATCGCATATCTTAAGGTTGCACCATAACAATCAATATCAACGCAGATTCTTCCTCCGGACGCTTGTAGTTTCTGCTATTTAGTGTAAAAAAACGCACCGCATTAGTTTACTGTGACATTCTTAACTGTGAAGACTACTACTACTGCTCCTAACTACTACTCTCAGTCATCTCCAATTATGGGAAACCAGAAAAGGTCTAGTAAAACAGTGGGAAAAGCAAAGATTAAATAGAAAGCTACAATTAGAGATAGCAAAGGCTACGGAAGAGGCCTAGGAGTATGCTATAAAGCTCAGCAAGAATAACTGGGCAGAGTTTTGTGACTCGCTGAAAGGTATCCTAAGTACGGCCAAAAATGGTCGATCTTACGATGCCTCACAGACCCGTGCAAAAACTAATCGAACTCAAACAGAATCCATTTCATAGCCCATAAATTCCCAGGCACGGACTCAGATTTAATAACAACTATGCACAAAAAATAAACAGGGGACCCCTCACCGGCTTGCCAAACTTCTTATGAGGGCCAGCCAAACCCGTTCCTTGACTCCCACATAACACTGGCAGGTGTCTACGCAGCAGCTCGCATGTCCACAAGACACACTGCCCCGGGAGGTGACAGGGTTACAAACGGCATAACCATAACTTCCGTAACGACCACCTGACAGATCTAAGTACATCAACGAAGAACTGTCGGAGAAGGGCCAGCTATTGAAAGTCTCCGTCCAATCTCCCTCAATTCTTGCCTCCGAAAGCCCTATGAACGAGTAATCCACCTGCGGCTTCAAAATTACATGGAAGAAAACAACCTATTTCCTTCAGTAGTAGAATGGAAAGTTGGGCGAGTTGGTATACGTTCATTTTGGGTGGAAAAAACAGCGCGAAAGGGACGGAAGACAAAGATGAAGGAAACCACATTTCCTTCATGCATGCTGGGCTTCCGCAAGGGATGCCTTCCTCCGTATTAAAGAAGTCATAAATACCATCCCTAAGCACGGCGAAAACCTACTTCTCGCACTAGAATTGAAAGGAGCATTTGACAATATTGGCCACCCAACTATATTACAGGAATTAAACAATATCAACTGAGCCACCGGGTGGCTCAGTGGTTATGGTGCTCGGTTGCTGACCCGAAAGATCCAGCCACGGCGGTCGAATTTCGATGGAGGTGAAATTCTAGAGGCCCGTGTACTGTGCGATGTCAGCGCACGTTAAAGAACTTCAGGGGGTCGAAATTCCCGCAGCCCTTCACTACGGCGTCCCTCATTGCCTGAGTCGCTTTGAGACGTCAAGCCCCCATAAACCAAACGAAACATGTAGCATAAAACTGAGCTGAATCTAGTCATCGTACAAGGCATTGTTTGGTTTTATGGGGTATAACGTCCCAAAGCAACTTTGGCCATGGGGGACGCCGTGGAGTTAAGTATGCTGTTCCAGACGCCTAATCTAATTTCTACGATACGTGTCTATGCGTCCACCTGCAACGTCAGTCATATGTACCCATTCGCCTACTACGCAGAGAAACAGGCTATGAGAAATGCTTCTTGAAATAAAATTAAGGCGAAAGCCTTTAATAGAGCGTTTTAGTACTGCGGGCTTTGCGTAATTGCGTGCATAGCGGAATAGCGGGTCCGGAGTGCGCATGCGCAGAAAGCTAACGGAGAAATAGCGTTAGCGTACGAACGCCAATTTCAGAAGTTAGCGTTACGGCAGTTGCGGCTTTTGCGCCCTTAGCGTGAAAACATGGCGGCGTCCTTCCAAGAGAGAGCCGCCCGCTTCAGCCGATTCAGCCTCCCTTACGATTCCGGTCGGCATGTTTACCGGCAACTACTGGTGTTGTTGCTTTTCGCTATGACCTACCTTGCTTCGACGATAAAGTTTAAGCTGCAATTCAGCCCAGTTTTTGAGATACGTTCTCGATTCTGGAGCGCGCAAGCCTAATTCAACCTCAAGCTGCACTGCTACCGTCTGCAACTGCCCGAAACGCAGCCGAAACCTAGCACAAACGTCCGGAACGAGACAAAATAGATTTTCAGCTTTTTCGTCGTGTTTTATAGATTTAAATTATGTAAAGTGAGTTTATATTAAATTTACAAAAGTTTTTGAACATTACAAGTCATGTGATGGCAAATATTCTTGCTCGAACGGATTGTAGTTAACATTGCGTTTACTAGATGGCGCTACTGTTTTACGTTTTCATTTCATTTCAATTTCGGGGTCATTTTGAAGACGAAAATAAGCGCTGCAGTAATAATTCGTTTGAAAAACTCGGAAATATTATACTTTGGCAAGTTAACGGCAGTGTCGACCATTTTAGAAGGACCGTTCGCATCCCTACCAAGCAGACGGCGTTTAACGCTTTCAAAACGCTATACTAAAACTGTTTGTGCGGTTAAGTTGCTTGCGGCACGCTAATGTAATTTCCCTTAGGTCCGCTATCACGCTAACGCTATACTAAAACTCTCTATTAAATGCCTCATACTGTCGTGACCAAGACGTGTTCGTGTTAGCAAATGTGTCCGCGTTTCGGATGCATGCCTTTATGGGCACATGCCAATTAATAGCCAATCAATACTTAATCGGGTGCAATCGAAAGACATCGGAACATGATATAAAGGGATTATATCGTTGTACGTAATGACTAAATGACTAATTGGTAATTAGTAGTAAAGAAGTGGCAAGTGAGACTGTGAACACTAATTAATCAGTATACTAGTTAAGGCCACGTTAACTATCACTAACAATACATTGACTAGTATCACAAAATGTGCGTCATGCTTAACTATCATTAACAGTAAGGCGCTTCTAGACGTTTCATAGACATCGTGTCGAATATTCTAGAGTGTTCCATCACTTGACAAGTGAGTGACAGGACATTATGGATGGCATTAGAACAATGGTAAAGACCAATTAGCCTAATTAACCTTTCTAGTCAGACCGCATTAATAAATCAAACCGAGTAGGAAACTAGTCGAGCTGGGGCATCGAACCGGGGTCTCCGGAGTGCGAGACGAGCACTTCAACCACTCCGCCATGCCAGCTGGATGGTGTGGAATTAGCAAAGGCGCGTCTAGCTATTACGGAGTCTTTGTTCACTCTCATCTTCCTCCCTTCCTTTACGGAGAGGTTCACGTGTCCATCGAGATACGCGAGAGAGACATTTCCTTTCCTCAAAAACCAATTTACCGTCGAGCAAGGCGTAGAGCCGAATGGGCGATGGCGTTCTGTGGACTCCCTGGCAGCGTTGCAAGACGCTGTCATGTCCCACTTTTAGAGGCGCAACTTAACATCTTAACCACACATCGGTGACACAAGCAGCAACACTGCGCTTAAAGCTTCCGCCTCACCGCACTTTAGATCAACAAAGTGCCCCCCTGAATTTTTTATTCACCGTGGTCCCCAAATTCAAATCAAGCATCTGCGCTGTATAGCACTTCCGGCGCTGCTCGATCATTTAGAACGAGAGACAAGGCAGCACTGCTAGATATGCTCAGCAGCCGCCTCACGCCCCAGCTAAAGGTGGCCTGCCCGCGAAACAGCAGTCCCTTTGACGATGTCGATGTGTCGGCTCCTGGAGAAAGGCACCACCACAAAGGTAAATCGGGGCAGAGCACAGTCCCGAAACGAATGAACGGGACCATGGCAAATCAGCTGGCAGTACGCGAGAGGCACATGATTCAAGCAGTGAAGAAGCCAGTCAAAAGGGGCTAAGATAGAAGCAGACGACGCAGGGAACATGAAAGCGCAGCGGAAAGCAGTGGCTGTGCAGCCAGTATGTGCAGGTTGTGCGTTGTCGCAGTAAAGGGGGAAACTAGGTGGAACGCATAAACAAAGATTGCTTGTAGAATATTCGTCATTACGTCGTCCAATTCGAAAGCTTCGAACTCTTGGCGTTCATCACCTCGAACTATCAGCTGCGGCTTTCGTCTAAAATCGATGCTCGGCCAGAGTACGAGGGAATTGAACACAAGGGACTTAAGTATGGCAACCCCAAATGAAGACCCTGAATTATTTGCATAAATCTTTGGAAATCGCGCTTTAAATGTAACTCTCGAGCTTAGGACGTCTTTCGGAAGTTCACCCCGTTTTCCCACAAGACAGTGTCCAATTCAAGACCCTCGTGATTGCTGTCCACGAGAACCACACACACTCGGGTGACGTCGAGTGAAAGCGCCTACTAACCAGCTAAGCTGTAAAGCATCCTTAACAGCCTACACATGGCCGTGGGAGTCTCAGAGGCGGTCCTATCTGCCCTGTAGATATTCCCCTATACACCAGTCACTGCGAGGGTACCGCGAAGGACGCATCGAACACGATACGAGGTGAGCGCAAAAAAGTATTTAATAGTGCTTGGTCACTTCAGCCGGGGTAAATGAATCCTCGGGCTGCTTTACTTGCAGTTGCTTTTCCTCTGGTTTGTAGTCGATGTCCGCATCAAACGGAACCGCCACGGCACCGGGATAAGCGGCGGCGCTGCTAACTACGCCTAGTTGCCCCAGGAGACAGGTGGAGAACAAGGCTGGCGCCGTTCTTGTACAGGAGGGCCCCGCCGACGTCTCTCTTGTCTTCCATGGAATACTATAGAAGGAGAAAAAAAAAAAAGATTCACATTTTCACGCAAACCTGTGTCCTTTCCCACTTGTGTTCTGGTTCGTGAAACGCAATTTAGCCTCGACTATTTGTTCAGACAGTGTTTGGTAAACTGTATGGCAGAAGCGATAATAAATTAACTGAAACAAATAATGCCATTCCAACCATAAGCCTTATGTGGGCTAAGATATTGACCAAAAACCCAATCAGTGCATAAGGTTGGCAGATGATAAGGTTCCGTGAACTTCTGCCACAGGCGACACCTAGAAAGTGATAATCCTGACCTCATTTTCCGTATTGTCCTAGGAAGGCCATGCTAATCACCTTCTCTCAGTGACCGATAATCTCTCTCCCATGTTTGATGACACTGACTGGTTGCCACAGCTGCGAAATCTGGTGTCAACTTCAAACGGCACCCTGCACTTTTCGTTTCTTTTGAAGAGTTGCTGTTATGACCATGGATGACGTGCCACATTGCAAATTTCTTTGTTTTGCGGACAAGCACAGTGCGGCGCACTTGTAAGTGTGCGGCCTATTCGGAGTTATAGCGCCGATGCCATTGAAAGAGCTCCGGTCGCAATCAGGGACTCCACTGCATGCTACTAAGAGCTTCAGTCCCACTTGACCACTTGAGTGGCGGTGCATCTTGATCGAGCCGCAGACATTGTTTCGGCGTAACCTGTTACAGTGGTCTTTGGGTCGACGTATGTGTAAGGGGGTCATGCTGATTTGAGATGCTTCATCCTACACGATTGGAGCTTCGTCATTTTTATGGAAAAACTGGAGTGTCTTTCACGTAACACGAGAATTGTTTCGGCGTAACCTGTTACAGTGGTCTTTGGGTCGACGTATGTGTAAAGGGGTCATGCTGATTTGTAAAAGGTTTAATCGTTAATGTGACGCACGAACTTTCTCACATGCCGTACTGACGACGGGGAAATTACCCATGTTTTTTGTGACTTTGGCGTCAGGCAATAATGAACGCAGCGGTGGCACTTTCGTCACGCCGTCACGCAATTCGTCGCAATCGCC
Source organism: Amblyomma mixtum (assembly GCF_055824585.1). Taxonomy (NCBI): domain Eukaryota; kingdom Metazoa; phylum Arthropoda; class Arachnida; order Ixodida; family Ixodidae; genus Amblyomma; species Amblyomma mixtum. The sequence goes on along the minus strand of NC_143015.1, from coordinate 69,062,927 downwards.
TCAAGTTCCGATAGGTTCCGCCGCCGCTGCTCAGCTGCATTGCTGCTCACGTGACGGCACGACTTTTTGCGAACTACAGTATCTCCGCACAATGAGTTTTATACAGCTGACGCTGTAAATCTACACGACTAAACGATATTGGGCAAGTTTAACTCATGGGTTGCAACGCAAAGTGACGCCCACCACATTAACGCAGCGGCAAATGCCCCAGAAAGAAGGCCCCTCCAATTCATGGCGTCGATCGATTTTAAGGACTTAGCGCAGTCAGCAGCATTGTGCCCGCTAGTGTGCACCTGGCAACGTTCGTAGCAGGTGCAAGACAGTTGTCCGTGATGTCACGACAATAGGTCGGTTGACGCCTATGGAGGGCATGCATTAAGGGTAATTTGCCGCTCGTTACTCAGTTATATCGGACTTAGCATATCGACCCATGACAACGAAAAACCGCATTGACAAAATTGGCAGTGGCTTAGCTCGGCTATGCCAGGATATACATAGCGAAACCGAGCGCTACGGCGAGCCAAGCGGTGTGACGTCATACCAAACGGCGGCGGCGGCTCCGCGGCGAGGCGCGCGGTGTGACGTCATGCCAGGTGGCGTGGCGAGCAGGCGGCGTCCACCAGCTGCGGCGGTTGCTAGGCAACGGCTCAAGGTCGGTCTCTGTGCCTCCTCTGAGCACCGCCACAGCGAAATCGCAAGTTCGTGGCCAATGTAGCTTTCGCTACAAAGCTTGCCATCGATCATCCACTGCAGAAAAAACAGGGTGAGCGCTTTGCTGACTGCGTACCTGGTAGTCCACGTAGCCTCTGGGACGTCCGAGGCTACGTCGGGGATGCCAGAAAGTTTGCAGCTGAGCGCGCAGTTGTCTTCTTCCTCCTCAGCAGAAATCGTGCCGAGGGAAAAGCTCTGCCCGTCTTCCTCCTCTACGGCAACGCCTGTGGCCTTTACCACGAGTTCCATGTCCTGACCAGCAAAACCTGAGCTTAGGATGGTGCTGACGAGCTCGGGGGTGCAGCTGATGGTGAGTGGAGCAGGTGGAAGACGCAGCTGAGCATCCGGCGAACCCGGTAGCCGCATTTCCGTACCAACGAAAACCTGCACATAGTGGTAATCAATACACCAGATCAGCTCAAATCTTGCAGACTAATCCAAGCTACGATCCGAAAGAACTTGCCGGAGATGAATTTGGTACGAACGAATTCGTGAGCAGCAACCGCTATAACCTGCCGTGCTATAGTAATAAACCAATTTATGATAGCACGTATCCAGCAGTAAGAAAACGCCACGTAAAAGCCTGCGCACCTGATTAAATATAGATTTTTGTCTGTTTAGCGGTGAATTCGACTTAAGCAATGAACATATCATATTTAATGATGGATTTACATCCTCCTGAGACCAGGAATGCCAGCTGTGTGGTAAATTTCTTCTGAACGCTCAGAATACGATAATGTGCGTTCAAAAATATGATCGAAATATTGCTTCCTGCGTACTAAATTTTTGCCTGTGGGACGAAAAATGACCAGTCTAGAGAAAATATGAACTTTGCGAAAGAAAGACGAAAATTACGGCCGCCTCAATTTTCGAACATGCGTTTCTCCGTCGTACGGGCTCTAAAAAGTTCGGGCCAAAGTTAGGTTAAAAAAATATGGTCCTTGATGAGTGTTTCGCGTTCATGCCTCGGATATTTGGAGAATAGACCTCAGCGCGAGTGAATGATGGCGATAATGTATTTTTACGGCACAGGGTATAATTTTATGGCACGAGGGCATATCGAGGGCAGAGTGCCAAATATATGGCCAATGAATGACGTTTTTCAGTCTTTCGGAACGTCTAATAAAACCAACTAAGGCGCACAGGGCCTCGAAGTTACCGGTATGTCTGCAATTCACGGGACATTGTGAGGGCTCTAAGTGCGAAGCAATACTTAAAATATCTAGAAAGGTGTATAGAGCCTAAAGAGTGGTTTACAAAGGAGATAGGGCAAAATCCATGGCGCCCCTGACGGCTAGAGTAACCAACTCCACCATTAGGAAGGTCAATGGCAATAACGAGTTGAATGTAGGAAGACTACACAGCCTGAACACCTAACAGCTGCACAAAAAGAAAGCGTTTATTCATCACATCCAAAAATAAACGAGGGTAAGCATATGCTATGTCTCGTCTCGGGGAGATGATTAGGGCAAGGATAACTGACAGCTGGCCACTGAAACAAGTACTGTGTAGTGACGGCATGCTTTTTAAATGATGGCGAGTATACGTCTCCATAGAGTTACTTCTCAAAATATGTCGTTTTTTGTGACTACCTTGATATATTTGATTTTATTCTCATTATTTTCGCTTTCTGCATTCCATTCCTGTTGGCACTGTCTGAAAGTTGTAAACCAGTGTGGGATCCGATGATATGAGATCCTAATTTATCAGAATCAGTATATCGGCGAAGAACAGCTCAGTGAGTCTATCAGCTAGTTCATTGCCAACTATGCTAAGTGACCTGGCACCCAAGATACAGTAATTTTCACTTTTGATGTAAGTGATGACAGGAAGCAGTTCCGAAGACAGATGACTACAGGGCGCCTACGTCGTTCTCAAGAGAGCAGGCAACTCCATTTGTTTAAATCTCACAAAATTTCTTGGGTTGGGGGGGTCACTTAGCTCCTACTAAGTGCAATGAGGCGAAAGCCACTTCAGGCTCTGTTGCTGCCCCTGCTACTGTGGTGACATCATTTGAATGCGCTGGAACCTGCCAGGGTGGAGACAGGGCAGCGGCCGGCGCTCCAGAGCAGCGGTGATGACGTCGCAGGTGACGTCATGCGCATGCGCAGTAGATTTCCGGTTGCGACATACTATGCCATTTGATAACGTCATTACCTTTTGTTGATTTTATTTTCATTCTTAGTGCTTTTTTGTTGTATTAAATTTTGTTCTCTCTATTATATTTTTATTATTCTTTACGGTTGGCAGTAAAATTGTACTGTTTGAGAGCGCGAATCGGAAGGGAGGGAGATTGTTACGCTTATGGAGAGGTCACGCTTATAAAGAACCCATAAGCGTGACCGTAGTCACGCTTATGGGTTCAAGAAGACCTGAAATGATGCAAATTTAACTCACATATGTGAGAACCGAAAAATCACCGTTGTTGCATTTTGAAGCAGAATTCGGTGCTGACTCAATACTCTAGAGATCCGCCACTTCATACAAACCCTGTGGATGACTGCTGCAAATGGATATCTAGCAAGTAGCGCGAGAGGATGTGTTGGTGCCAAATATTAAGGCGAAAGCCTTTTATGGCTCATACTCGCGGTGTCCGTCCGTGGGCTGGAATCGTGGGAACTGTGGCCTCTCCACCGCGCAACCTCCTCCCCCCCCCCCCCCCCCCCCTTAGCAACTGGCCCGCCGGTTGGGCGCCCAGCTGGCTGCACATAGCAACCGTGACGTCTCACAGTAATGATCATGGAGGTAAAAAAAATTGCTGAGGCTCAGCTTGGCTAAGCCTGGGGAATGCGAAGCATATTAGTGGCTAGGCTTGGTAATGCATGGCTTTCCTTGGTTGAATACTTGGTCATTTTAATACAACCACTAGAAGCCTTCGTCGTGGGGGAAGACAACGGCATGGCTACCGCGGAACGCCGACTAACCCCGAGACGCGCGTTGGGTGAGCGTCTGCCTGCCCGGTGGAGCGAGCGTTTCACCTACACCGAGTGTGTACGCGCGTTCGAAATGCGTGGGAATGCGCGGGTGTGACGGCTAGGGGTCCCACGGCGACGGCGCGAGGTGGAGGCCGGCTCTCACATCCGATGTCACGTGGTGTGACGTCACGGTGTCACGTGGCGTGACGGCTAGGGGTCCCACGGTGACGGCGCGAGGTGGAGGCCGGCTCTCTCATCCGATGTCACGTGGTGTGACGTCACGGTGTCACGTGGGGGTCCACGGCGACGGCGTGAGTGGTAGATCTAGCAATATGCTTCGCATAAAAAAAAAAAACTAGGAGGGAGCGCGCTCAGCCTCTGCAAGCCATCCTCCTCTGACGCCGCTGCCAAGGGCCCTTTTGCGCACTGACTCTTCTGAAATAGGCCCTCCATAGTTACCAGACTGCCAACCAGCGGTGCTTTTTAGTGTAGCGCAGAAGCGCAGCGCCTGTGTTTCAGCTTTGGCGGAATGCGTTCCGAGCTCGAGGTTGTCTGAGGGCTCCGCGTTTCAACATTTCTTTTGATTACACTCGAGTTTTTGGGTGCACTGTAGAAAACTGCAGGTAAACTTTTCATCAAAGGGTGCGGCCGGGACCTCGTCACTGTTCAACTGTGGTCCATAAAGACAATGGAGAGGAATTCCTTTCGTCGTTATACACATGTACAGAGCGTTTATTTCAGCGCATGCTATAAGCGGAGAACTTGAGAGTAGGCGAAGAAAACGAGCCTCTAATAAAGGGTCTCCCATTGATCTTTTGTGTTTATACCTCGTCCCTCCCGGGGAGCATGAGGACATTCCCATAGTATGTGGTCCAAGGTGGCCCTAAGTTCGCAGTTTGCGCATTTTTCTGAAAATTGCCCTGGGTACATAAGACTCCAGAGGGCCGGGTTTGGAAAGGTGTAAGTTTGTAACCGGCGCCAGTTGAACGCTTGGTATCTGGACAAGGATCTATCCGCTGGAGGAAGTCTAGCTCGTTGGAAACGATAGTGTTGTGTAATTTCTCTGTAGGTCACCATGCGATCCCTGTCTGTAAAGACCACCTCGCTCGGGTCCCCCCGGAAAGAAAAGCCTCGGGCGAACTCGTGGGCCGTCTCATTACCAGGCAGGGATGCATGTGCTGGTGTCCAGACTAGTGTAATTATCCGGTCTATTACATGACGGCTTAGAATTGTATTTGTTAGAGGGGAGACCCGGCCCCTGCTGAAATTTAGTATGGCGACTTTGGAGTCACTGATGATGTATCTCGCTTTTGTGCGTACACAGGCCAGTGCTATGACAGCTTCCTCTGCAGTCTCTGGGTTACCCGAGAGTATGGAGGCACTTATTTTGAGGAGTTGTGTATTATTGACGACCGCGACGGTCATCGTGTTCTTACCATACTCAGCGGCATCCACGTAGACCACGTCCTCGTCTTTGTAGGAGCGGAAGCGTTTCTCTAGCGCCTCTGCCCGCTTGGCCCGGCGCACTGAGTGATGAATAGGATGCATATTCCTGGGTAATGGGGGTACAACTATATTGTCTCGAATTTTTCCGAGCATGTCAACTTTGGCGGTTGTTCTGTTATCTCGGCTCAGATTGAGTTTTTCTAGAATGGCCCTGCCGGTTGTGGTCCCGGCTAAGCGTTCGATTTGGGACGTTTTCACTGCTTCCGTAATTTCTTCCAGGGTATTATGCATTCCTAGCTCTAGGAGGCGGTGAGTGGATGTACGGATGGGCAATCCTAGACCTTACTACTGAGCTCCGACCCGGCGACTCAGTTACAACTCGTCCGACTGGCCGAAGCAGCCGCCGAGAGTCAAGACCTTTCGGCCGTCGTCTAGGCGGGTAGCCCTCTGGCTACCCTCTTTCTGTTGGACAATAAAAGTTTATCCTATCCTATCCTATCCTATCCTATCCTATCCTATCCTATCCTATCCTATCCTATCCTATCCTATCCTATCCTATCCTATCCTATCCTATCCTATCCTATCCTATCCTATCCTATCCTATCCTATCCTATCCTATCCTATCCTATCCTATCCTATCCTATCCTATCCTATCCTATCCTATCCTATCCTATCCTATCCTATCCTATCCTATCCTATCCTATCCTATCCTATCCTAATCCTATCCTAATCTAATTAAGGGCGCAGTGGCTTCCAGAGCGCTCACGGCGGACGGACGTGTTAAACGAGCGCTCCGGCGCGCTGCGCAAGATTCTATTTTTCGGGTAGGCGGACTTCGGCCCACCCATGGGCCCGCCGTTTTCCGCTATTCTCGAAGCCCAAGTCACGCCGAATACGCTCGCGCACATACGCGGTTGCGACGTGAAATGCAGCAGTGAAGTATTTCTCTCTCTTGCTGTCGAGAGAGAGTGCCGGCGGCTTTACGTCTGCCCCTGCGCGGGGTCTCCCGGCCACTGCGCACAATCACTTACAAAAAGAAGTAAACTGTATGTACAGCCACCCTGATTTTTAATAATATAGCGCGAGCGTCGACCGAACTGCTGGTCAGCGCCTTATAACGGCGATAAGCGTGCAACAAGGCGAGAGTTCGCGCACGCGCACGAAGGCAGAGCGTCGTCTGCTACGCTGTTCCGAGCACGAGGACACACGCCCTGCCACAATATCAGTTCGCAAGATCCCGCCAAGTCGTAGAGCGCATGGGCATGATTAATATGTGAGACTGCATGAAACGTGATTTCTTTCTTTTTTTTTTGCTTGTTACGGGAGGCCAGCCTGGCGATGCAAAGTTGGGATAAAAAAAATAAAATGAAAGAAATATAGCAGCACATTGAAACATTTGCCTGGATCGCGATAAACGGGCTTCCAACCGATGCCTTTTTATACCGTCGAGACACTGCAAGGCTGGTTGGAACCCTGTTTATCGCGATCCAGGCAATGGTTTCAATGTGCTGCTATATTTCTTTCATTTTATTTTTTCTTATCCCAACTTTGCATCGCCAGGCTGGCCTCCCGTAATAGGCAAAAAAAAGAGAGAGAAAGAAATCACGTCTCATGCAGTCTCACATATTAATCATGCGCATCCGCTCTACGACTTGGCGGGATCTGATTGCGAACTGATATTGTGGCAGGGCGTGTGTCCTCGTGCTCGGAACAGCGTAGCAGACGACGCTCTGCCTTCGTGCGCGTGCGCGAACTCTCGCCTTGTTGCACGATTATCGCCGTTATAAGGCGCTGACCAGCAGTTCGGTCGACGCTCACGCTATATTATTAAAAATCAGGGTGGCTGTACATAGCCGCGCGCACGCAGCGTCCTGTCTCGGACTAATCGCGCGCGCGGCACACTGCACTAGCGGCCGGGGTGAGGCGCCCGGCCGGGTATACCGTCCGAGGTAGCACCCACAGAGCGTTCGTGTCACGCGTGCACTACCTGGCGAAGAGCAAGCGGGAAGTCAAGCACGCCTGCTCGATGAACGCACAGAGGCTCACCATTGTTCTGGCACGGGTGCGCGCACTGCCGCGCGGCCACAGGAGCGCTTCGAGACTGTCCGGTATGATTCCCAGCGCCCTGTAGGCCGCGAGCATCTCGCGACGCGGCACTGCAGAAGCGGCTTAGCGATGGAGCATGGGCTCCAATGTCTCCACTGCGCCGCAGTCAGCGCACGCGTCGCTCGGGGACGGTAGCCGGTGCGGCGAGCGAGCAGTTTGCGCTCACCACGGAGCCGTCAGTGAACAAAAGCAGATGGTCGTGCAGTTGCTCGTAGAGCGAGAGAGCGAAACCGAAACCGAAATCCGGCTAAGAGCTACCGCTGCCTTGTCACGTGACGGCCTTTTTCCCATGATGCTTTCCATTATATTTTTTATGACTAGGCTTCAAGATTGTGACTTCATGCTCCCTCCTAGTTTTTTCTTCCTCCATGGTAGTGGTAGAACGAGCGCGTGCTCGTCGGTGGTGGCAGCTGCACTGCCGCTCCTTCGCCAGAGTCTCATTGCAGTCGTGAGTGAGTGAGACGCATGGCTCCGAAGCGGCCCAGTGATTCCACGCCAAGCGGTTCCGGGAAGCGGCGGCGGACGCTGGGTTCCCCCAACACCAAACGCCAGAAGAACAAGGAGCCAATAGGAGGGAGGAGGCTTTCGCCAAGCACACTTTAGAATTTCCACCAAAGTGTCATCGGTAATTTTTTTCATCCAGCAGGCCAGTCGACACCTTTTTAGCCACTTAATGCAAAACTGGCCTTACCAGCCATACTCACTCATGGCACCTTTCCACGTCCGTCGAGTATTGAGGCCGGCTTGCACCCTCGTGACGAAAGCACTGCAGGCAGTGTAGCTGACCACGGCCACACCTGCTCCTGTGTAGGCTGGCTGCTGGCTACTTCCTGTTGATCGAGGTAAACAGCGGCAAGATCAAAAAGCCGATTCCAAATAACCTGTTCGCTAATCTCTGGAAGACATACTGCAAGAAAACGGTCTTTCTAACGCTCCTCTCACGGGGTTTACACATATTCGCAATGAAGTGTGAACATTTAGCGGCAAAGCCTATACTGGAGGGAACTAGTGTTATAGGCCAACCGTAACCGTCCCAATCACAACAGAGGACATAGTGACGTCATACATGAAGTAGTGCCTTCGTCCAGCCGGGCGTTCCTCCAAGTTTATAAGCAGTTCAGCAGGCCATGCAGACAGTGGGTTTATTTTCATATACCGCATTCGAAGGCGCTTAAGAAATAAAGCATTCAGAGTAAAGTTGGCAGTCCCTTCATGTGGCTGAAATCTCAGAAACAGGAGGTTATTGAATCAGCTGGTTCATCGTGAACTGTGCTGCAGTGAGCTGGCACTCAAGACACGGTTTTCACTGTTCGTGTAAGTGACGACATGAAACAGTTCCGGAGAAAATTGAGTGCATGGTCCCTATGGAGTTTCCCAGAGGACAAAGGGGCCACTACACTTTTGCAGTCTCTTTCTACTTAAATGATAGACAAAGAATAAAATTTTTCATGATTTGGTTTATAAGGAAGACGCCTTAACAAACTGAAGCTTATACTCATTGTTTACGATTAAGAAAACTGGCAGCCATGAGACGGACTTGCACCTAGAGAGGACTTCTAGGCGTAGTTGGAAAAACTCCGTGCGCGGCTGCTTTGCCTGCTAAGGCCTGACGTAGTTTTGTGGCAGTGGGCAGCCCGTCCATGCTCGCCTCATTGAACGATAGGCTAATGCCAACCGGGGGCACTTCCCAGGGAACAGTGACACGTTTAATGAAGGTCACCTTAATATCAGAAAGGACCGTGTTCTGGCTTTCAACAAGCATGCCGACTCAAAGTACTGGTGTTATAAGCGGTCGACTTGAGAGCAGTGGCTGGCTAGAGTCGTCGTCGCGCGAAAGCTCGCTGCGTGCTTGCTCTGCTTGCGAAATTACCTTCACGGCGTAATTAGAACTAGTGAACTCACGCTGACTCTCGAGTGACCATCGCTCCGCCTCGACCTACAAGCTGACAACGACGCTCGGCGAAGTGTAATGTAACACACCGAATCCATCATCGTTAAAGGGCGAATCCGACGATTTTTTTTATTGTACTCAGTTACTGGTTGATTCGTGTTGCTGGGGGCCTTCTCAAAAGAGCAGGCAACTTTTCTTTTTCGCCGACGTGGTGGCTCAATGGTTATGGTGCTCAGACGCTGACCCGAATGACGCGGGTTCGATCCCGGCCGCGGCGGTCGAATTTCGATGAAGGAAATTCTAGAGGCCCGTGTACTGTGCGATGTCAGCTCACGTTAAAGAACTTCAGGTGTTCGAAATTCCCGCAGCCCTTCACTACGGCGTTCTTATAAGCTGAGTCGCTTTGGGACATTAAACCCTATAAATAAAGAAACACTATTTTTTTTAGATACTCAAAGAATAATTTAAAATGAACGTCGATCTTTCCCCATTAATCTAAACTACCGTGTTGCCGGCCTGGGGTGTGATTTTGCGTGACATCAATGATGACGGTCTTTTCAAGCGGGGCGCACAACGGCAAAGCGAGTGAGTGACTGTTCCATAGACACAGCTTCAGTATATAAGCAGCAGTTACCGAATACGTGCGGCCGCGAGAAAGGACCCATCAGAGCGATTTCAGGCAAGCACTACATATCGCTTTTCAGTGTTACTACGAAGGCTAAGCGTGCCTGATGTAGAAATGAAAGACAAAGCGATTGTTGAGAGCATGACGAAGTGACGAGCCAAAGTGAGAACACGTATAGAAGTGCAGTTAGTACATTAGAGCTACGAGGTATTGAAACCTTCCGGCAGAATGTTTACCATTCTTATACGCACTTACGCATTCGCGCATACGTCACTAAGTGTCCGAACTCGATTTATTCATAAAAGCAGCAACAATTTTTTTTGTTTGCTTAAAAGAAGGTAAGGCGCCCTATCAAAATGCGGGGTCCGGGGGTACGCAACTTTCTCAGTGCTAGTTTACTTTCCATAACATAACCACAAGTATTTTTACCGGTGTTCGGTACTCGTAATTAACGCATCCCGGGTTTTTAACCCAAGTAACACACCGAATAATGGGTTAAACTTGCCACCATTCGAAAGCACACTATAGCTTCCCGAGTATTAGATCCACTTGGACACAGCGATGACCTCACCAACGTCTGCAATTTAGTTCCGCTAAACCGAACTCATCCTTGAGAAATTGCCGCTTGGAACCTTCTGAGAAGAACACACACTGTCAGAGTCGAGGATTGGTTCAGGCGCCCTACAGCATAAATCCGCGTCTCGCTTCGCGTCTTGTCAGTGGGTAAAGCAGGGCAAGACATTCCCAGCATCGAGTATCAGTCACCAGAACCATTTCAGGGAAAACAAACGGCGAGCGAATAACTAAGCCACGCCCTTGAAACCTGTTGTTTGTCTGGCTGTGCTAAGCCTGAAGCCGTCATGTGCTTCGTTGGCTGTAAAAATTTCCAGTTTGACAGCGTGAATCGGGAGGGCGGGAGATTGTCTTCAAAATTCTTCTCCGGAAAAACTCTTCTGAGACGTGCCGTTTAACATATTGAACCGAAAAATCACTGTATTGCCTTTTAAAGCAGAAAATTTGATGCTGACTCAATACTCTAGAGAGCCGCCACTCAATGCGAACCCAGTGGATGACTGGTGCAACTGGATATCGAGCAAGTAGTGCGAGAGGATGCGTTGCTGCCAAATATTTTATCTGGTAGTCAATGCCGACACCTTTTTAGCCAGTTAGATGCACAACCGGCCTTGCCAGCCATACTCACCCTTGGCGGTTTCTTTCACCATGGCAACGTCCGTCGAGTATGGCTGACGGGCCACCTTGCACCCACGTGACGAAAGCACTGCAGGCAGTGTAGCTGACCACGGCCGCACGTTCTGTTGTGTGGGCTGTCTGTCTGGCTACTTCCTGTTGATTGAATAAAGAGCGCAAGATCAAAAATCCAGTTTCAAAGAACCTGTTCACTAATCGCTCGAAGACATAACGCAAGAAAACGGTCTTTCTAACGCACCTCTCGCGGGGTTCAGGCATATTCGCAATGAAGTGTCAACAGTGTAGCGGCAAAGCCTACATTCTAGAGAACACATGCTATAAAAGCCAACCACAACCCTGCCAATTACAACCCGGAACATAGACGGCACGCGTGTAGTGACTTCGTCCAACCGGGATTTCCTCCAAGTTTATAAGCAGGACAGCAGGCCGTACAGGCAATGAGTTTTTTTTTTCACATACAGTATTCGAAGGCGCTTAGGAAATTGAGCATTCAGAGTGAAGTTGACAGTCCCTTCATGTGGCTGAAATGTGAGAAACGGGGGGTTATTGAATCGGCTGGTTCATCGCGAACTGTGCTGTGGTGAGCTGGCACCCAAGACACGGTAATTTACCCTTGTTGACGTAATTGACGAGATGAAGCAGTTCTGGAGATAGTTGACTAAACGGTGGCTATGGTGTTCCCCGGTGGTCAAAGTATCCACTACACTTTTGGAGTCTGTTTAAATGGCAGACAAAAGTTAAAATTTTTCTATGATTTGGTTTACGACGAGGACGACGCGATAACAAATTGCAGCATATATGATTATGTGTGCACTCATTGTTTTTGATTAAGAAACTGGCAACCATGAGCCGCACTACAGAGGACTTGTAGGCGTCGTTGGAAAACTCAGTGCGCGGGGAGTTTGCCTGCTAAGGCCCGACGTTCTTTTATTGGCAGTGGGCAGCCCGTCCTTACTCGCTTCATTAAAATATAGGCCACAGTCTACAGGGGGCACTTCCAGGGAACAGTGACACGTTTAATGAGGGTCACCTTAATATAAGAAAGGACCGTGTTCGGGCTTTCAACAAGCCTGCCGACACTGATGGAAAGTGAATGTGCTATAAGCGGTCGACTTTAGAGAAGTGGTGTGCTACAGTCGTTTTCGCGAGAAAGCTGGCTGCGTGCTTGTTCTGCTTGCGAAATTACCTTCACGTCGTGAGTAGAACCAGTCAACTCGCGTCGACTGCCGAATGAGCATTGCTCCGCCTCGACCTACAAGCTGACAACGAAGCTCGGCGAAGTGTAAAGTAACACACCGAATTCATCATCGTTAAAGGGCAAATCCGGCGATTTCTTTTTAGTTGCGAAAGCTACTCTACGCCCGCACCGTTTCGCTTCTTCAGCGTGGTCGCACTTTCGCCGTGGCGGCGACTCCACGAATGACCTTCAGCCGTCGCCTAGCAACTGCGGCAGCTGCCACCGCCGCGCTTCACCAGATGGCGCCGCCGGCGCTCGCTTCGCCAGCCTAACCACGCCTAACCACAAGCGAATCCTAAGCATAGCCAGGCAGTCGTTGCTTTCGCAACACAACTTGGTTTAACCAGAGCTAAACCACTGCCATTTTTATCGTACACAGTTACTGGTTGATTCATGCTGCTGACGGCGTTGTCAATACAGTACGAAACTTCATTTTTTTAAGTACTCAAAGGATAACTTCAAATAAGCGTCGACCTTTGAAGATGACCGAAACTACTGAGTTGCCGGCTCAGGGTGTGGTTTTGCGTGACGTCAGTGATGACAATCTTTGCAAGCGCGCCACATGTGCGCAGCGCGGCAAAGCGAGTGAGTGACGGTTCCACAGACAGCTTCAGTATATATGCAGCAGTTACCGACGACCTTCGGCCGCGTTAAAGGACCCATCAGGGTGATTTCAGCAAGCACTACACTGCACATCGCTCTTTAATGTTACTACGAAGGCTAAGCCTGTCTGATTTAGAAATGAAAGACAAAGCGATTGTTGAGAGCATCGCGAAGTCACGAGCCAAAGTGAGAACGAGTAGGGAAGAGCACCTAGAACATTAGAGTTACGAGGTACTGAAATCCTTCGGTCGAACGTTTACCGCTCTTATACGCATTTACGCATTAGCGCATACGTCACTGAGTGGCCGCACTAAACTTGTTAATAAAAATAGCAACAATTTGTTTTATTGGCATAAACAAAGGTAGGGCGCCCTGTCAATACGTGGGGTCCGCCGCTACTCAACTTCCTCAGTGCTAGTTTACCAAGTATTTTTGCTGGTGTTCGGTACTCGTGGTAATTTACCCAGCCACGGTTAACTCAAATAACACACCGAATGATGGGTTAAACTTCCTGCCGTTCGATACCACTTCTTAGCTGCCCGCTGTTTGTTCGAAGTAGATATAGTTCATGGGACGGTGCGGCCCTCAAACGTAACCAGGACAGTGTTTGTGGATCCCATCATTCGTACACCGATGATGGTGTGGGTCCGGGAAGAGATGCCAGCCAGGAGTTGGGAGTGAGTGAGCCCGCTGCGGTCGATCCGGAATATTCCGCGTGCTGAGTTTGCGGGGTTGAGGTCGTATGGGGTTAGATGGTGAGTAGTGGAGCTAGGAAGCGATGAGACGCCGGTTTCCGATGTGACGCCACGGCCCGATGAGCCGCCGAAGACCGGCCGAAGACCGCCGGCACTCCACAAGGTGCCGTCCTCTCTCCCATCCTCTTTAACGTATAGGCATGGTCCCACTCGCCCGGGCCTTAGCCGATATTCCCAACCTTCATTTCGTCTTCTATGCAGACGATCTCACCTTGTGGGTCACCACTTGCTCACCGGGAGAGGTCCAAACCACATTACAACATGCAGTTAACACCATTTCCTCACACCTCTCCCAAGCGGGCCTGCAACCCACTCCGGAGAAATCAGAACTTTTATTCATAACACGCAGTAAATATCAACGGACGATGAACCCCTCCATCTCCCTCACCCTTGCCGGACAGCGCATCCCCCGCGTCGAATCTTGTCGCATCCTGGGTATGCCACTAAATTCCAACACTTTCACCTCTGCCATCAATCAGTCCATACGCACATGCCACTCAGTAACACACTTACTGCGCCGCGTAGTTTCAAAACATGCCGGCCTCTCCACACACGCCAGCCGCCTTGCTCAAGCGCTGGCTCTGAACAAATTCCTGTACTACATACCTTACTGCCCACATACAAGTACACAACAAGACAAACTAACCCGGGCCCTCAATACACTATATATAGCAACACTAGGACTCCCCCCTCAGGCTTCTACAGACACCCTGTACAGAACACCTCTTCAAGCCCTCCTTAACCTGCACCGGGAGAGACAAATCATCCGCCTGTCCAGTACACCAGTTGTACGGTGGATACTTTCTCAGACTCCCTACGCACCTATCTCTTTTCCAGACCCACCGCAGTCTCCGATCTATCCCCCTAACCTCCGCCTCGCACCCATTCCACGCAACATGTCCGCACACACACACGCAGGCCGCCGCCGAGCATACGCACACAGCCACAAGCCACCTTTGGACGCTGCGGCGGTGGCCTACACAGACGCCTGTCTCACGGAAACCGCGGGCTCCACAGCAGGCTTCTTCCTCCACCCTTCCCTCTCTACCACCAGCACTGACACAACCGGTCCATTCACCTCTCCACCCTCCACGCTAGCCCTAGAAATACACGCGATCGCCGATGCCATCACACACTTTGCCACCCTACCCCACGCCCCCCAATACGTTGTCTATACAGACTCGCAGGCAGCTCTGTATGCCTTCCATGAAAGAGCCCTCCCTTTCCCTACTCGATCGGCCTTAGATGCCGCCCTCTTAGCATTAAGTCCACGACCGGTGACCCTTCGGTGGATTCCTGGTCACATGGGCATCCCCGGCAATGAGCTGGCTCACCAGCTTGCCTGCGAAACCATACACCGGGCGCCGGGGATCCCATGGACGAGCCCACCGACGGAGCAGGCGGTCAGGACTTACAAACGCACTGTCGACGAATAAAACGCGCAGTAAAAAATGGATTTAGCTGATTTACCACCACCGCACCCATCCTTATCGATCCGTGAAGCTCGCATTCTTCGCCGAATACAGTTTAATCTCCTACATACACCGGCCAAATTACCTATACCGGTACACTTCCACACCTCAGTGCCTAAACTGTCCACACACATATGCAGACATAGAACACTGCCTTACACAGTGCCACGCAGCCTTCCAGTCCCCCGCCTATCCTTTCCCCCCGCCCCCACCGTGGCCCATCTGGCTCGCCTCCCTGGATCTGAGACTGCAACGTGCCCTCGTCGCCATGGCCCAGGATGTACTGAACGCCTAATAGAAAGGATGTTCGAATAAAAATGTCACACCATCACCTAGCTGCCCCAGTATTACAGCCACTTGGGCATAGCGATGACCTAACCTGTTTCTGCAAGTTGGTTCCGCGAAACCGAACTCATACTTGAGAAATTGCCGCCTGGAACCCTCTGAGAAGAAAACACACTGTCAGAGTCGGGGACCAGTTGAGGCGCCATACATCCATCATAAATCCGCTTTTCCCTTAGCGACATGTCACTCAGTACTCTAGGGTGCCGCAGTCAATACAAACCCAGTGGATGAGTGGTGCAACTGGATATCTAGCAAGTAGCGCAAGAGGATGTGTGTTGGCAAATATTTCATCTGGCAGTCAGTGTCGACACCTTTTAAGGCAGTTACATGCACAACTGGCCTTACCAGCCATACTCACTCTTGGCCGCTTTCCACATCCGTCGAACATGGATGGCGGGCCTGCACCCTCGTGACGAAAGCACTACAGGCAGTGTAGCTGACCACGGCCGCACCTGCTCCTCTGTAGGCTGGCTGATGGCCACTTCCTGTTGATCGAGATAAACAGCGGCAAGATAAGAAACTTCGAATTCCAAATAACCTGTTCACTAAACTCTGGAATACATACCGCATGAAAACGGTCTTTCTAACGGAGCTATCACGGGCTTTAGACATCTTCGCAAAGAAGTGTCAACACTTTAGCGGCAAAGCCTATACTCGTGGGGACACGTGCTGTGAGCCAACCACAACGCTCCCAATCACAAACAAGAACATAGTGACGACACGCGTGAAGTGACTTCGTCCAACCGGGAGTTCCTCTAAATTTTAAACTGCTCAGCGGGCCATATAGAAAGAGTTTATTCTCACATACAGCATTCGAGGGCGCTCAAGAAATGAAGCATACAAAGTTCGCGGTCCCTTCATGTGGGTTAAATCTGAGCAAGAGGAGGTCATTGAATTTCGCATGTATGGAAAGAGCAACGCAGTAGTCAAAATAGTAGCCAAACAACTTCTGGTCTGCCGCGCACGGAGGACGACGTCAAGCCGCAATTGTCGGTTTCCTTTCGAACCGAACTACCACTCACCTGCTTCTCCAAGTGTACAAGCAGCTGTTCCTGGAGCTGTCCACACGCGACGCAGGCATTTCACGCGACCGGGTGGGCTTCAGAGGTCGCCGCTGCAAGGAGGTAGGCGCGTGTGAAGAAAAAAGGAGAGGTAACACTTTGAATAAGATGCGGGCATCGTAGGTCGGTACGTGTATATGTGGACAGCAGTGGGACTACGACGACATGTTTGAAGAAATTGGAGCATTAAAATTTTGCTGCTTTGCGCGACTATAATGTTTCCCTTCTAGTAAACAGCATGTTAACTAACTGTCCTCTCCCATTCCGCTTATTCATCTTGCCTGTTCGCAAAGCAGGACATTCTGCTAATGGCAATTTAAACTCTCAAATCCGTGACAATAGATACGGTGAGAGATTGATTTCATTGACACGAAGGTCTGGAATGTATTGAGAAAGATTTTGGGCTCTCTTCGAGGTTGTTTTTCTTGCGCAACCAACGACGCGATCTCGCAGTCTGCGTTTTGATTGAATTCAACATGTGTATATCATTCAGATGTTTCCCAAGTACCTGATGCGGTGGCCCAAATGCCTTTTGTATTTGACCCGACAACGAATGGTTTGAATGTTTTATTGCGAAAGTAATAGTACTCCCAAGAACGGCTTTCCGCGTAGCGGCTGCCACTTGGCACGTTTGACCTTTAGAATGACCCCCGACGACATACCATGCCTAATGACGTCACAGTGTGACGTCATATCAGGAGCGAGAGACGGGCAATATACTCGGCTCGTCAGGTAACGGCGGCCGTTTGGCACGGCTATTATAGTGCCCAGAATATACTGGCTAGTGCGCTGAGCGCAAGCGGCGCGGTGGCACCCGCGGTGGTGCTTGCCGCGGCGTCCGCATAGCGGCGCTGTGGTCTGCCGTCGCAAGTGAAAGGCGGAAAATTCATTTTACGACGCGTGGAAAATGGGCAAGACTCAGTTTGTTACGGTGCCCGGCTGCTGACCCGAAATACGCGGGTTCGAACCCGGCCGCGGCGGTCGAACTTTGATAGAGGCGACATGCTAGAGGCTCCTGTACTGTGCGATGTTAGTGAGTGCCTAAAAACCCCAGGTGGCTGAAATTTCCGGAGCTCTTCACTATGGCGTCTCCCTCATAGCCGGACTCGCTTCGGAACGTTGAACACTGGTAAAGTATCTTTCACTTCACTAGAACGCGGTAAACTAACTCTATAGGCCAACTAACATTTCTCCTCAGCCATTCAAAGAACTGCTTGTGGGTTTGTTTCCAAATTTTGCCTAAACTGAAACGCAGACTCTGCGCTATCGTTGAGCGTTAGTACAGTTTGGTTTGCTTTACTGGGGTTTAACGTCCCAAAGCAACTCAGGCTATGAGGGACGCCGTAGTGAAGGGCCCCGGAAATTTCGACCACCTGGGGTTCGTTATCGTGCACTGACATCACACAGAACACGGGCCTCTAGAATTTCGCCTCCATCGAAATTCGACCGCCTGCGGCAGGGATTGAATCCTCGTATTTTGGGTAAGCGGCCGAGCACCGCTCTGAGCCACCGCGGCGGCTTGAGCGAATCTTCCGCGTAGTGACCATTTGTGATGCCGTTTCGCTCACCTTCTGACTGCTGATGCCTCTGTGAAGACGCCCATACGCGATGCAGGTAATCCACACGAAAAAGTGGGCTTCGAAGTCAGCCAGCCTGCATGCAGAAAGTGCTCCGACAGGTTTCATTACGGCACAGCAATCATAGCAATATCAGCAATAATAACAATGGTACCGATATTAGTATGAATATATTAGTATCTCCTGGTTCTTCACACCTCTTCTCCGTGATACGGAGAAAAAAAAAGCTTTCGAAAGAGAAATGTCTGCAAGAACGCTGCTTTACCTTCGAAGAATGCTTAATTTAAAGACGCTGCTAAAAAGGGCCGTTCTATTAAATGTCGCAACCATGCGTTTCCATACTAAAACGCAATCACATGATCTCAGTTCACACGAATCCGCGACTGTCTTTTTTAACAGACACTGTCCACTAATGGTAGCTGAACGAAATATGGTCGGCAGAGTATAGTTTAATGTATTATAGAACAGAACATTATTGCTGGCCGAAAATTAGAGGGTACTATACATCTTTCAGAGAATATTTGAAGTTGCGATAAGGTTCGAAGTTCACAAGTTTTTAAAATTTTTGAATTCCATGAGATTTCATCACCTAACACAAAAAAAACCTAGCCTGTCTAGATGCAAGAATTTCCCGTATAGTAAGGGCGCTATTGCTGCGTGATGGTTTATGGTTTATTATGGTTTAACGTCCCAAAGCAACTGAGGCTATGAGAGACGCCGTAGTGAAGGGCCCCGGAAATTTCGACCACCTGGGGTTCTTTAACGTGCACTGACATCGCACAGCACACGGGCCTTTAGAATTTCTCCTCTCTCTCTGGCTCGAATTTCCCTCTTGCATTCCTTCAATCAACGCACACAAGCCTCTGGTCACAACGCTCATAACAGCCATCGCGGACACGTCCGGCATCCTGCTAACGTAAAAAATTAAGAGCCAGGGGTTGAAACGAACGTGCGGTCACGTTTAAATGCACGCTCTAAACCAAGCACGAATACAAGTCTCCTTTGTCGCGAACCTCACATTTTGCAGTTTTTAACCATGGCCCCTGTTTAACGGCCCTCGCGGTCGTGCCTGTTCCAGGTGGCGCAGCAGGTCACGGCTTATCGTGCTTTAGTAGGGCTAGGTGATTTGCGGTTTCGGGGATTGCCTAATAGTGATCCAACGCCAGAAATCCAGCTACACAAAACATTTTCACCATTCCATAGGAGACATGCTTCCAGAAAACGGGCACCAACTTTCTATGACACCTGCCACAGAGGGTTTGAGACTCTTACCACGAGATATGAACGCTTCTTAAGCGACCCTAATAGGCGACACGTCCGTTGAGGTTATCGCAAAGTCCGGAGAGTGAAAATGCAGAATTTTCGCGCTGAACCGGTTTGGCGCCCAAAATGAATACGTAATTTCGTTGTTATCGCTAAAAAAATCTCTGCCTCTCCCGTCACCGAGTAGAGTAAGCATGAATTGTTTACGGGCATAACACTTTGGTTGTAGATGGTACTGGTCAAAATCTTGAAATAGGTCTAGTGTTCAACACACCACACCCAACATACCGTGCTAATTACTGATTAATGACTAAATACTAATTAACTGCTAATTAATAACGCTTAACCTTCTCCTTTTGGAGTGGAACGCGAAAGCGTGTTGTAGCGCTGCCATGCAGTCCACGGAACGCCACCACGCCTTAGGCGCGATGCCTTGCCCTTTGAACGCAACGCTTTTTGAGGAACGGAAATGGCGCAGTAATTCTCTGTCATCTCGGTGCACACCCGAACCGCACCGTACAGGAAGGGAGGAACGCTACCATCCGTTCGGCGCGAAGCTACCGGCGCTAGTATGGCGGTCCTGTAGGAGAGCTTTGAGAGTCTCGTTAAATCGCGTACGGTGCCCGGATGCTCTCGTTTCAGTGCCCGGATGAGTGGAATTCAGTGCCCGGATGTTGGCTCTCGGTCTCGGCGTGACGTCACCACACTGCCGACAACGGGAGCTGAAAACGTTTCATGCTTAAAAACGCTTAACCAACGTGAACAGAACTACAAGGTGTTGAAAATGTTTTATGACGTTGAAGGTATAAAATGCTCAACAGTTTAGAATCCGCGGCTTTTCTATTTGGCGATTGAGCGAGGAAGTCCATCCCTTCTGCGCTGACTCGAGAAGCACAGGTAAAAGACCCAATATTGGAAACATGTTAGTGAAGGCCGGTCCTACAGAATAGCAGAGTGAAACCATAAGGGGAGTGTCCCTAGCGATGGCTAACCGAGGCTATGCGGCCAAATATCTTGAAGCACGCGTCCACACGTGACGCAAACAGTCCATAGGAACGGGTGCATCTCGATGCCAGCCCACCAGTGCACGAAAAGCAGTACTGCAGCAGAACAATTTGCAGTACTAGCAGTGCGACAGCTACCAGGACACAAATTCCCAACAGAACGCGATATAAAGTAAGTAGTGCTTATTGGCTTTAAGGTGCAAAACTTGCTGCAGCGAGGAGGCTATGCTCCCCGTAGTGGCTTGTACTACGTACCCACTCTGGTCAACAGTCTGCTTGCCTGGAGGCGCTGAATACGTGAGCCTGACGGTAGACACCAGGAGTTGCCTGCAGTGAATCGCGACATGGCGATTAATGGAGATTACGGCTACGTGTGCCAGGTGACGCGAGTGTAACTTTTAGAGAGATTGGTGGAACCTCTCTCTGGGAGTTTTCTGTACAGCGACATTCGTTAGAAGCACTACCACTACCCAAGGCAGCACTCTGAATTCTTCATGCAGAAAGAATAAAGCGGCCACTGCTTGGCTACCAGGATTGCTTCGGAACAAACGAAATGCTGAAGAGTTCACCTCATGATAGCATTCCAGCGACTGAGACTTGACTATATAGGCGCCTCTGTGCTTCGCCTGTGCAAGAATACTGATTGCACTGCACGAGACAGCCTGGACACGCCGGCTCAATGGCGCAAGGACACTACACCAAAGTGTACCCGCCAGTTCGCACTCAAAATGTCAGTTAAAAATTATATTTGCGGATGACTCGACTGTTTACCCCATTGCAGGAAGCAGGCTCTGCGACCAACTCTCCTGGAGCACCCATCCAGATGCGACACAGACATTCCACACGAGGCAGTGGGCCTTGACGACGCCAGGCCGCCTGTGCCCGGTACGTCAGCCTCCATTACGCGACAGACGAAAAAAATATGTTCGACAAAGCGGCTTTCGTTGACAGCCAGCGTGCTGTTATAATGATAATAAAAAAAACATGAGTACAAGGAAGAACAGAATTGTTTTCTTTGCATTTCTCTGAGTTTTCAGACCTCCAGGCGATTATAATGAACCGCTTCTTCGAAACGGCTTCATAAAAAGTTCCCCTCATGTGAACTGTGAAGATTGCAGATTTTCTTTGCGGAGACTTACTGGTAAAAAAAAAGAAGGTAGGCTGTTTTGTTCGCTGCGAAGTTCTTCACGACGACATCATTCTGTATCCTCACTTGAACGAGACTGGGTGTAGAAAGCTTGCCTTCGATGTACTCGATGAGGCGTTTTAAAAAGGTCGAGGAACGAGCGTCGCTTCTGGGCAAACGAGCTGGTGCTCCTGGGTCCCAGGGTGGCGTCGTCATCATCGTGCGGCGGCGGAGCATCTACAGGGGCTGGTGACAAGCAGTCACCGTCAGAATGCTTGCGTCCGGGCTTGTAAACGACGGTGACATCGAACTCCTGAAAGCGCAGGCTCCATCGAGCGAGGTGGCCGGAGGGGTCTTGCAAACTGGCAAGCCAGCACAGTACGTGGTGATCGCTGATCGCCTTGACCGGTCGTCAGCACCGGCATGGGCGGAATTTCGATGCAGCCCAGATGATGATAAGGCACTCTTTCTCAGTTGTCGAATAGTTAGCTAGGCCTTGGGTAGGGAACGGCTAGCGAATAAGATTACTTTCTGTAGGTCGCCGGTTTTCTGAACGAGGACAGCGCCTAGGCTCACGTTCCTGCTGTCGGTATAACTTCGGTCTAGGCGTTCCCATAAAAGAGCGCGACGATCGGCCGGGATTGTAAACGACGCTGAAGTTTCTTGGAGGCTTCCACTTGTGTCGCTTTCCATTTAAATGGCACGTTTGCCTTTGTCAGTTGAGTCAAAGGCTCAGAAATACGCGAAAAGTTCTTGCCAAATCGTCGGCAATACGCGCAAAGTCCCGAGAAGCCTTCACATAGCTTTTTTATCAGCCGGTGGTGGAAACAGTGCGATAGTGGCTGTTTTCTGCGGGTCTGGGCGTACTCCCTTCTTGCTAACGATGTGGCCTAGAAAGAGAAGCTCTTCACAGGTGAAGTGGCACTTCTCTGCTTTCAAGGTTAGACCTGACGACATGATAGTCTCTAGTACTGTTAGGAGCATTTATAGGGGATCTTCAAAGTTCGAGGCAAAAAAACAAAAACGACATCTAAACATAGTAGACAAATCTACCACTTCAGGCCTGCCAGCGCGTGCTATCCATTACTCTCTGAAACTTCGCTGGTGTGGAACAGAGACCAAATGACATCACCTTAAACTCGAGTAGGCCATCCGGAGGGATAAATGTGGTCTTCTCGCGATCTCTTTCATCTCACTCAGTTTGCGAGAAGCTGCTTTTGAGGTCCATCTATGAGAAATACTTGGCGCTGCACAGCCGGTACAGAGTGTCGTCGATGCGAGATAGGGGGGTAGACGCCACCGCAATGTCGTTCATGCGACGGTAATGGACGCAGAATCTAAGTGCGCCACCTTTTTTTCTCATTGGAACAACCGGTGCCGCACAGGGACTTTTTTGAAGGCTGAATAACGTCGTCGTGCCGCATTTCTTCCACTTGGTCCCGGATGGCTTGTCGTTGTCGCGGCGACGCACGGTAGGGGCTTTGGCGGAGAGGTCCGGCGTGCTGGTCGGTTACAATACGATCCTTAGAAATCCGCGTATGTCGGACCTTCGGCGATGACGAGAAGCGCTCGCTGTAGCTACGAAGCAGATTGCGGGTCTCGTCATGCGTGTTCCGGTGCAGCACTCGGTTTATGTCAAAGAACTGCTCCTGAACTTCGGTGAATATTCTGGTCAATATTCGGGGAGTATTCTGGAGGGGGGAAGGCATCGCAAGTTCGTCGAAGAACATACCGAAACAACCCCATGTTCCAATCGAAGAGAGCTTTCATGTTCTTGACATAAGCGGGACCTACGGTGATCATGACCCCTCATCGGGGTGGGACGGCCACTTGTTCATCCTCCACGCACAGGGCAACAACACGCTGCTCCTAAGCTGTCATCGAAGGAATGGCTTCGTCCGTCGAAAGCATGGTGAACTTGGATCGAGGCTTGATGGTCACCGGATGTTCATCCAGAAAATTCATGCCAAATATCCCGTCCTGGGAACATTTCTGTAACATTACGAAGGTCGCAGGATAGTATCTCTTGACAGTCACTCGCGCTGTGCATCGTCGTGATGGCATAATGAGGTGTCCCCCTGAAGTGAGAATTTATGGACCATCCTAAGCGGCCAGAGAATGTTCCATTCATCACCAAATAATGGCTCCTTTGTTGACTGGAACAGTAACATTCCGGCCGTCGAAAACTACCTCTAAGTCGCACGTACTGGCTTTTGCGTTGCACATCGTCCTCAGCGACAGGTAACGGCTTCGCAATTTCTTCCTCTTGATTTCGACTAGGATGTCATTAAACCGCGTTTGTTCCCTCGCCCACTCAGCCCGCTTCCGATATCTTAACATTACACTCCTCGCCTACCACCATAGCTCACTTGGTTGTCCTTAAGCTGAGCCCTCTTTGTTAGCCTCCACGTTTCTGCCCCCTAGGTGAGTGCAAGAAACCGCTATTGCATACTTTTCTCTTGAGGGATATTTGTTAACTGCCATTCATGATCTGAGAGAACCTGCCATATGCGCTGCACTCCGTTCTTATGTTAATTCCCTGTCATGATCCGGATCAGCGGCCACTACCTGCCCTAAATATACATATTCTCTTACTTCCGGACCTCGCTACCAACTGCGAACTGCTGTTCCCTTGCCAGACTGTTGAACACTACTATGGTTTTCTCATATTAAATGTTAGCCCTACCATTCTGCTCTGCCGGTATAACTCTTTGATCATGCTTTGCATTTCATGTCCCGATTGACTTAGCGGGGCAGTCATCAGGTAATCGCAGATTTCTTAGTTATTCTCCATTTTAACTCTTATCCTCAACTGTTTTCATTTCAGTTTCGGGAATACCTCCTGTAAACAGGCGGTGAATAAATAGCATTGGCGAGATATCTTCGAGTATTTTCTCTTAACACTTTTCTACACCCTCATTCCGCAATGCCTGCGCGACAGCTGAGGTTGCCACTCAGTCAAATGCTTTCTTGTAATCAGTGAAGGCTATATAGAGGGGTTGGCTATATCCTTCACATTTCTCTATGAACTTATTGATAGCATGAATATGATCTATTGTCGAGTACCCTTTACGAAACCCTGCCTGTTCATTTGGTTAACTGAAATTTAAGATTGTCCTGACTCTATTAGCAATTGCCTTAGTAAATACCTTGTAGACAACGGACAGGAAACTGATCGGCCTGTAATTCTTCCTTGACGTCTCCTTTATGAATTAAGATAATATTAGCGCTCTTCCAAGCTCCTTCCAAGCTCTACAGGTCACAAGGCACTGTGTATACAGGGTGGCTAGTTTTTAGAGCACAATCTCTCTTCAGTCCTTCAACAAATCTGTTGTTATCTGATCCTAACCAGCTCCTTTCCCCTTTTACATTGCTCCTAAGGCTTTCTTCACTTCCTTCTTCGTTACTGGCGAGATGTCCCATTGCTGTGCTCTTCTGCCTCTCCCAGTAACATTTTGCTTACATGCGTTACTGTATAGATTTGTGTAGAACTCTTCTACTACTTTAATTAATAATCTTATCCATATTGCTTATGACATTGCCCTCTTTGTCGCATAGCGCATATATCTGGTTTTTACCTATGCATAGTTTTGTCTTCACTGCTTTTAGGCCACCTCCGTTTATTAGAGCATGCTCAATTTTCTCCATGTTAAACTTCCTTATGTCGGCTACCTTGCTGCGCTTATTTATTAACTTCGATAGCTCGGCTAGTTCTTCTTAATTTGATCTTTGGCCTCCTGAGATAGCTTGCAGATATCCTGTAGAACCATCCTACTGCATTCTGCTGCTGCGCAATCCGTAACAATATCTTTGAGATTATCGTTCGTTGTTTCAATATTACATTCGTCGTCTTCACTTAAAGCAGAAAATCTGTTCTGCAGGAAAATCCTGAATTCCTCTACTTTCCTTCTTAACACTAACTCGTTAATAGCCTTCTGCTTCACTAGTTTCCTCCGTTTCCTCCCCAAATCTTAGCTAATACGAGAGCGTACCATTCTGTGGTTGCTACGACGGACATTTCCGAGTACCTCCACATCCTCTACAATGCCAGAGTGAGCGCACAGTATGAAGGTATATCATTTTCAATCTCACCACTGGGGATCTTCCACGTCCACTTCCTGTTTGCTCGTTTACGGAAGAGGGTATTCATGATCCGTATTTTATTTCTATCTGCGAACTCTACTAATAAGTCTCTACTGCTATTCCTGATGCCTATGCCACAGTCTCCTACCGCCTGGTCTCCAGCCTGCTTCTTGCCTACCTTCGCGTTGAATCAGTATAGTGTACTGTGATTTTACTTTGGTCATTGCCGATTCCACGTCTTCACAGAAGCTGCCAACGATCTGGTCAACATGGCTTGATGTAGGCGCGTAGGCGTGACCCACCTTCAGCGTGTACCTCTTAAGCCTAATTACGATCACTACCACCCTCTCGTTAATATCATAAAAGTCCTGATGTTGCCAGCTATATCCTGATTGATGAGGAATCCCACATCGGGTTCTCGTCTGCTAATTCATGATAGCACAGTACACACCTGCCCTTTAGTACTGCATACGCCTCATCGGTCCTGCTAACCTCTATAACATCCCATTTAATACTAATTCCTCCGACAGCACTGCTAAGCTAGCCTCACTGGATAAGGTTCTAGCGTTAAACGTTGTCAGGTTCAGTTTCCAATGGCGGCCTGTCCGGAGCCAGAGATTCTTAGCACCCTCCGCTGCGTGACAGGTCTGACCGCCGTCTTTTATCATTTGCTCCGCGGCCGCTGGGGACTGAGGGCCTATAGGGTTAAATGGTTAGTTCATAGAAGGCTGCGGCCAAGTACTACACCAGGGTGGCCAAATCCAGTTCTGGTGAAGAAGCGCGTTGTTGGTTCTGGGCACAGAGATCAGGCCACACCCAAGGCCTGGTTATGCGTTTAGATCGACAGGTGTATTTTTTAAAAATGACGTGGAGAACTGCGTGGCACCGGGATTCGAGCCCCGGTCCTCTTGCACGCGTGGCGGATGCTCTACCTCTGCGCCATCGCTGCCCTTTTTGAAGCAAAAAAGCTTCACTAGGCTAGTCAGCACCGGGTCTGGCGTGCGCCGTGATCAATTTTAGCCACATCTGCGCGTGCGCTAGTTCTCCGCGTGACGTCACTGGAGAGGGGCAAGTGGTCGGCGGAGCCGCCGCCGAGCGCGGCTCCGTCGTTGACCTTCGCCGTCGTTCGCGGGCTCTGCGTGTGTTTACGGAGTGTGCATCGGCGCGCGCTCAGCTTCCTCGTATGACGCCCACCGAAGCTTTTCGCTGATATCCAGGCTTAACCTAAGCTAAGCCATACGCAATTTTTCCTCAGGATGTTCAGGACTTGTGAAGCTGCGTCTGCAGCTTTTCCTCAAAGCCGACCGTTGTCAAATGTACGTTGCTAATGGAAAAATAAAGTATTTTTACTTTATTTGCTTACTTCAGTTACTTACTTACTTTACTTATTTACTTACTTTACACTTTACTTACTTCAGTTATATTACTTTATTTATTTACTTACCTTACTTTGGAGGGGGAGGCTTTGAGCCAGATGGAAGTTTCTTGCCAGCAGGGGGCGTGAGAGGCCGGGACGATCCTAGAGGGCGCGTCGGTGGGCGGATATGTGACATCGCCGGAGGTGGCCCTAGTGGAGTCGTCTCTGGGGTAGAACGCGGCGGTGGCATCAAGAATGCAGCAGGGCTCGGAGGAGGCCTCGGGACTCCTGGGCATGTGGGTGGCCTCGCAATTGGCGGCGGTGGAGGAACCCGCTTCGGGCCAGATGGAAGCTGCCTGCCAGCAGGGGGCGGGAGAAGCCGGGACAGGCAGCTTCCATCTGGGCCGGTGTGTGTAAACGACAATAGAATTTTAGTTTGATGCCGTAGAATTCGGATACGGAACCAAACTTCCTTTTATTGAAACGATCGCCACTACACGAATGAATCTATTCGCTATTTTGGTCACAAAACAAAGGTCGGTTCAGATAGCCTAAGATATGTTTGATTATTGCAGCTTACGGCAGCCTAACATGCGAAATAAAGAAACATTGAAACAGTAATCTAAGTTAGACTCGAGCTAGTTTGAATGGATTTGGAAGTTAGCTAGCTTGCGCCCTCTGTTTCTGGCCCACGCGAGGAGTGCATATGAGCACTGCGTTATTTGGTTTACAACCATGGGTCCTCTATGGCTCTGGACTTAGGGAGTGCAGCTGTACGAACATCCACTGACGGACGTTGATACAGTTGAACATGACGCTGGACGAACATGGCGCTGGACGAACATCCTATGAAACAAAATTCTCTGCATTTATTCTAGAACTCCGCTTCAGTAGACAACCACCTGAGTTTGTTGATTGGCTTTGTGCGTGTTACGAGCTTCTTGTGGTTCCTGAGCTAAAGAGTCAAATTTGTCAAAAAGAGATATTTTAATCAAATTGCCTTCTAAGCGACAAAAGTAGGTTTTTTCGAATGTTGCGAAAATTGATGTTTGCAGATAATTTTCGTCGTAGTGGAAAAAAAAGCTATATTGTAAATTACACTAAAAAATGCACGCTGAAGCATGCATTTTCAGGTCAGCTGTGTATCCCATTTCGCAAAGTAACGTAACCGCCGCTAAGCCTCAGACAACGATTGTGCAGTGCCCTGGTTAAACACCGAACTGAAAATGCCGGCTTGGGCAATCCTGCTATCGTTAAAAGTAAGCATTGTATACCGGATATTTTCAATGTATGAAGCCCCCATAGCTCGCTTCAGACAAATTTGCTGAAGATTCAACTGCGGACCGCGAATGTTTTGGAGAGTAAGAGCTTCTGGTACACCCAGAGCTCTACGTCATGCGTAATTGGCAGAATTAAGCATCATGATGGTGAACCAGCAGAATCGATGCTTCCAGAAGAACCTATTCAGCTTTATTCATTCCAGCCAGAAAAAAGTGGTCATTTGAGATCGCGAATATTACCCTAACCTGTTCCTTATGGAGTCTTTGAAGCGAGCACTCGCTAACCCGAAAGATCGCTGCCGCATGTGTTGCGATTTACCGTTTGTGGTCATGGGTCATGTCCAGCAGCACTGAACTGTATTCCGATGTGCT
This sequence comes from Amblyomma mixtum, assembly GCF_055824585.1. Classification (NCBI taxonomy): domain Eukaryota; kingdom Metazoa; phylum Arthropoda; class Arachnida; order Ixodida; family Ixodidae; genus Amblyomma; species Amblyomma mixtum. The sequence continues at coordinate 69,034,489 of NC_143015.1, read as the reverse complement.
GTTTTGTCGTCGTGCTGTTTTTTTGCTGAGCTGTTTTGTCGCAGTGCCGTTTTGTCCGGCGAGCTGTTTTTTCCCTGTGCTGTTCTGTCGCTTTCCATTTTTTCCCTGTGCCGTTTTGTCGCTGTGCTGTTTTTTGTGTGCTGTTTTGATGCAGGCTGTATTGCCGTGTGCCGTTCTTTCATGGCGCCTCTCGCAACGAAGCGCCAACACTTCAGCGGCAAAGCCTATACTAGAGAGAACACGTGCTATAGGCCAACCACAACCCTCTCATACACAACCTGGGGCTTAGTGACGGCACGCGTGAAGCGACTTCGTCCAACCGGCAGTTCCTCCAAGTTTATAAGCTGCTCAGCACGCCATACAGACAGTTAGTCTATTTTCACATACAGTGTTCGAGGGCGCTCATGAAATGAAGCATACAGAATAAAGTTTGCAGTCCCTTCTTGTGGGTAAAATCTGAGAAACAGGAGGTTATTGAATTTCGCAAATTCTGGTCTGCCGCGCACGGTGGACGACGTCAAGCCGCAACTGGCGGTTTCCTTCCTTGCCGAAGGATCACTCACCTGGTTCTCCGAGTGAACAGGCCGCGTGTGCCGGAGCCGCCCACACGCGACGCAGGCATTTCACGCAACCGGGTGGGCTTCAGAGGTGGTCGCTGCATGCGAGTAGGCGCGTGTGAAGGCAAAGGAGAGGTACATCTTTTGAGTAAGCGGCGCGCATCGTAGGCCGGTACGTGCATATCTGGACAGCAGTGGGGCTACAAAAGTATGTTAAAGGAATTGGAGCATTAAAATTTTACTGTATTGTGCAAGTGTAAAGTGTACCTTCTAGTAAGTAGTATGTGAACAATTAACTCTTATCTCTCACTGAGCTTTTCCTGTTCGCAAAGCAGGACATTCTGCTAATGGTAACTTTAACTCTCCAATCCATAACAATATATACGGTGAGAGATTGATTTCATTGGCACGAAGGTCTGGAATGCACTGCTGGAGATTTTAGCCTCTCTTCGAGGTCGTTTTACTGTTGGTTTTCTTGCACAACAAACGACATAATTTCGCTATTTGCGTTTTGTTTGAATTCGATATGTGTATATTGGTTTGGTTTATTGGGGTTTAACGTCCCAAAGCGACTCAGGCTATGAGGGATGCCGTAGTGAAGGGCTCCGGAAATTTCGACCACCTGGGATACTTTAACGTGCACTGGCATCCCACAGCACAGGGGACTCTAGAATTTCGCCTCCATCGAAATTCGGCCGCCACGGCCGGGATTGAGCCCGTTCAGATCTTTCGCACGTTCCTCATGCGGTTATCTTAATGCTGTCTTTTCTATTCGACCGGACACCGGATGGTTTCAACGTCTTATTTCGCTGTTTGCATTTTGTTTAAATCCTAGGCTACACATTTTATAATACTGTTGCCCAAATGTCTTGTTCTGTATTGGACCGGACAATAGCCACTCAGGCTATTACTGGTCGAAATATTGTGTACAAGTTTCCTAGATACATTGGGCAACTAATCGGCTTTAACTAACGGCATTTTGTTCTGGAAAATAGGATTGCAACTAGTTTAAAAAATGAAAATACTGAAGTACACGCAGAGGAATGAAACTAAATGAACGGCGGATGGGCAGACAAGACTCCATTTTTTTACTCATCTTTCCAGCATGTATTTAACATGCCAGCCTTTCACAATACAACTCAGTTTCAGGACATCGAACTGTCACTGATTTTGAAGGGTGCAGCAGACGGTCTTTATACACAAACCGAACCTCAATATAACTCGAGGAAGTACAATAAACTTCTTCGCTGTCAGTGAATTAACCCCTGACTACGCTACATGCAAGAAATGCCATATCTGATTTATCTGTGACCACCTATACAGGTACCCGCAAAGCCTCTACTCGTCCTTGAGTGTCATCCCTACTTTTTTTTCTGCCTCTTTTTATTCTCCCTCGCAAGGGCTGTTACGATTAATGCAAAACTTTCTGCGCGAGAATCAAAGCATGATGAGCATCAGCGTTGTCCTACTGCACAGCAACTTCACAAGTCTGCCGAAATCGACCGATATTTTTGGCTAACTCTGAGGCCACACGTCTGCAGTCAATATAGTTGCATAAAGCTAAGCTCTAGCCAATCGTCATAATTATGGCAATTAAGGAAGAGGGAAGGGGGACCATTTGGGCCGTAAACACCATGTAATGTGGCGATTAGTTGCACTGCAGAATATGACCACTAGCGGTGCGACTAATCAGTAATAGCCACATTGTATGGTGTTTCACTGCTGAATATGGCCCCTAGCGGCTTTTATTCGGAGCTCTTGCAAATAATCTTGCGCCGCAGCGGTGGCTCAGTGGTTATGGCACTCGGCTGCTGACCCGAAAGACGCTTGTTGGATCCCGGCCGCGGCGGCCGATTTTCGATGAAGGCGAAATTCTAGAGGCCCGTGTACTGTGCGATGACAGTGCACGTTAAACAACCCCAGGTGGTCGAAATTTCCGAAGCCCTTCACTACGAATTGCCTCATAGCCTGAGTCACTTTGGGACGTTAAACCCCAATAAGCCAAATATTCTTGCGGAGTTCATATTTTAGAGTTTGTTCTGGTTAGTCCACCAGGCTGGCTTTTATGAATGATGCCCTGCTACCAGGCAGATGATTTGGTTTGGTTTATAGGGTCCGTCGTCGCAAAGGGACTCAGGCTATGAGGCACGCCGTAGTGGAGGGCTCCAGATAATTTTGACCACATGGTTTTTTAGTGCGCACTGACATCACACTGTACACGAGCCTCTAGCATGTCGATTCCGTCGAAATGCGACCGCCGCGGCCAGGATTAAAGCCGCACCTTTAGTGTCAGCAGCCGAGCACCGTAACTACTGAGTCAACGCGCCGGAACGAGGCAGATGAGTAGTAGTAGTAAAAACATTTATTTATTTTTTTCAAAAGGAAGAGTTAGGGAGTAGGGGGATGGGGATAGATAGATGTGGAGCTACAGTGGTCGGTCTTCCCTAGTCCAGGATACCGTTGGCCTCCGCCGCTGCCTTGGCCCTCGTCACCAGCATAAGCTGAGTGCTCGGGTCGGAGTCAGCCAGGAGGGCCTCCCACTGCTCTAGACTAGGGCTATTTACCTTTGGTAGGATAGGGCTTTTTTCGCAGCCCCAGGTGGCGTGGTACGTTGTGGCGTAGCCCCCCCACCACACGTACTCTTTCGCGTATCTGTTCGGCCACATTTTGTGATACATGGCTCTGCTTGGGTAGGTGTCTGTTTGTAGTCGTCTGAGCGTGGTGGCCTGCTCTCTGTCGAGGATATCCGCCGGAGCCGAGTACTTCTTGCGCGCTCCCAACAACGCCTTCATTGCCTCCCCGTAAGATTCTGGCGTGCTGAAGGGTTCCACCGGCAAACCCGCCCTCCGGTTCGTGAACCCTCGGACAACGGTGTCTGCCATGAGATTTCCCTCAACCCCAGTGTCAGGGACCCAAATGACGGTGTGTTGAATGTTTGTGTTGTTTGATCCATGTCTGTGTTGTTTTTGTTCGAAGAGGATACTCGCGGCTTTTCGGCCGATCCTTCCATCTCTGTACGCCCTTGCTGCAGCCTGAGAATCCGTGGCTATCCAGTAACTCAGTCCCTGCCGATTGGCTTCAGTCAGGGCTAGAGCTATGGCGATCTCTTCCGCTGCTTGTGTTGTCCTTGTGCGTACTGATGGACCAGTAACTATATTCCCATTGGCGTTCACTACTGCTATCGCCCTAGCGTTTTCCTTCGTTCTGTACTTGGACGCGTCAACATACAGAACCATCTGTTTCTTCTTTAGGAACCTGTCCAACTCCAATGATCTCGCCGCCCGTCTTCCTTCGTGGTTCTTCGGGTCCATGTTTCTGGGCACTGGTTTAACCAAGAAAGTGCTCCTAATTTGGCTGTCAATGTCTGTCTTGTCTTCGCCCTCGTCTTCTGCCGGGTATCCTAGCTTGATCAGTAGTGCGCGGCCAGCGGCTGTTCTTTTAAGTCTTTCCATTTGAAATCTGAGCATGGTTTCGCTGTGCTCCTCATAGGTGCCGTACACCCCCATGTTCATCAGCTTCTCTGTCGAGGCGCAGGTCATGACGCCTAAGGCTTGCTTATACGCCCTTCTGATGCATGTTTCCATTTTGTTCTTTTCCCCTTTGTTAGGTTGTAGGTACGGAAGCGCGTACGTCATCCTCGGTATGATGAGCGCAGAAGTGATCCGTAACGCATCTCGCTCCTTCACCCCTTTTCTCTTGTTCGTAATCCGGCTTAACATCCTGCATATCTGTTTCGTGGAGTGTTCCAAGAGCTGGATGGTATGGTCCCGTTTGCCTTTCTCCTGCAGCCACATTCCCAAGATGCGAAGCTTATTTGTCCTTCTTACGGGTTGTCCATCTATCTCTAATTCGATCGTTCCCCTGTCCTCTTTATTTTTGTGAAGTCTAATAAATTCTGATTTTTCTGGGGAGCACTGCATCCCGCTAAAT